>NW_007726335.1:639882-655037 GCF_000696425.1 Galeopterus variegatus | reverse complement strand
GGGACCGGCAACGGGATCGCAAGCCTCGGTGTTGCTCCCGCCCCTCGCTCAGCCAGTGAGCGGGAGCCGGTCCGTACGCGGGATCCGAACCCTCGGACGGGGGCGCCGCCGCGCTTCCCAAGCAGCGCACTATCCAGTGCGCCACCGGGCCGGCCCCAATACTTAAAACCTTTTTGATTTAAAAATGCCAGGTAAGTTTAAGGTGGTAGTAGTGTTCTCTAAAAGCTATTGTCTCATTTCCAGAATGCTGGTAAATTTGATTTCCAGAATTCTGGAACTTAACATGCAATGGCTCCTTGTAATATTGTAAATTGGGGTGATCGACTTGGATACTCTAGGGAACCCCAAAGTCTGCTCCCAGGGATAACTCTTTCAATAGCTTATGAAATCACTGGCCACATTGATGCAGCAGCCAGCGTGCTCCTGACTTGGTTTGCATGACTGAAACCTCAGCGACTTTTCCGTGATGTAGATAGCACTGTTTATATCATAAGCAGGGCTTCTACCAGTCTTGGCAGGGCAGAATTAGAGGTTTAGTGTGGAATAGTTAAATGGGCCATTGCTTTGAAAGGGAACTTGAAGCAGGAGGAAATGCTGTTTTTTCTGTAAGTGAGGTTTCAATCAGGCACATTCACAGGATGGGTGAGGGGCTCAGTTGATTAGATATTTACTGTAAACGCATACATGACAAAAACATGTCATGTGAGACTTCAGTGAGCCAACACAGTAGTTAAGGGAGGAACATATTAAATAAGTTCTGGGTCTTTGTTTCCTTTCTGGACAAAATAGTTTACAAGTGGCTGTTGGGTACTGACTACTTGCTCAGGCCTGGTTTAAGTGCTATGGGAAATGCAAAAGAAGTGTAAAAGGTAGTATCTACCATCAGATAGGAAGGGGAAATACATGAAACCATCAGGTGCCATATGTGACAGTAGCAAATAGTTGGATACCAGCCTGAGATGTAAGTGCCTTAGGACTTCAGAGGAAAGAAGGGCCTCTGGGCCCCAGGATGGTCAAGATGGGCTTTGTGGTGTGCAGAGGGGATGGATCTTCAGAGAATTTATATAACATTTAGGAAGAACTAACAAAGCCATGGAGGGGGAGCTGGAAACCGTAGCCTTCAAAGCAAAGCGAAGTCAGGTTAAGGTACTAGTGATGTTTTGTGTGGCTGAGATATATTTTGCTCTGTCTGTTGGAAGTTCAGATTGAGGCATGCACAGGTTGTTTAACAGGCACTGTATTTTATTAAAGCTACACTAACCTATAAATTGGAATATCTCTCTTAGGGCACGTTTTAAATTGGATGGGAATCCCCAACAAAATAAAGATAAGTGCTATGGAGAAAAATAAAGCAGGAAAGGAGAACAGGAATTGCTGGGGGAGAGGATGTGGCCAATTTGAGGTAGGATCAGCGAAGATCTCACAGCAAAGGTGATATTCGAGTGAAGCCAAAGGAGGTGAGGGAGTTACCTAAGAGGTTACCTGGAAGAAGAGTTTCAGGTAGATGAATGAGCAAGTGCAAAGACCCTGAGGTGGGAATGAGCCTGTCATGTTTAAGAAACAACAGGAGGTCTGTGTGGCTGGAGCAGAGTGAACGAGCAAGAGGGCATTAGGAGCTAAGATTGGAGAGGTAATGATGCCAGTCTGTGGGGGTCTTATAGGCCAAGAAGGCCTTTTGGGCTTTTAACTCAGTAAAAAGAGGATCCAGTTCAGGGTTTTGGTAAAGAAGTGACTTGATTCAACTTATGTTTTAAGTTATTATTCCAGTGGCGACGTTTAAAATAAACTGTAGAGAGCAAAGGCAGAAACAAGTTAGGAGGCTGCTACAGTTACCCAAATAAGAACTGATGGTGATCTGGGTAGGAGCAGTGGAGGTGGATAAGTTCTGAAGGTAGGGTCAACTTGCAGACAGATTGGATATTCGGTATGAGGGAAGAAGCAAAGTTGATGCTGCTGTGAGGTTCTTGGCTAGCACTATGGACCTTGGCAGGTCCCAGAAAATCTTATTCCAAGTTCTCAGAACTAAAGCCTAAACAGGGGCCTAAGTGCCCCAAACAGAACTCTTCAGAGGTTGGGTTTGGTTACCTTAGAGTTTGTCAGAGGGTTCATTCTTCCTCATCATAGCCATACTTAATGGGCATTAATTTGGGTATATTAACATATTTTTGTTGTTTAAATATGCTATATTAATTCAACTGTAAAATGAAAGCACTCTTCTGAGGATTTTAAAACCTTTAACAGTCTAAATTCTTTTCTACTATATTTAACCTACTAAAACACCTTTCCAATTCTTTCTTATGCCAGGTACGCTCCATGGTGAGTGACTTTGCCGTTTTCCTCACTATCTTCACAATGGTGATTATTGATTTTTTGATTGGAGTCCCATCACCAAAGCTTCAAGTTCCCAGTGTGTTCAAGGTAAAAAGATCTCAAATGTTTGGTGTCCTCATGTAGTTTCATGGAATCTTATCCCAAGTTGGCCTATATATCATAATCATAAGGTGAATTTTGCAGCCCTCTAAATCTAAACCTTGCTCCTCACACCTTGCCTTCAGAAAAGCAAACACTTTAGGCTTGGCTGAGTTCAAGTCAGGAAGGTCAGAGAACAGAAAAATTAAGATTGTTTAATGAATGAATGAATGAAAAAAAAGTAATATTTATTAATACCACTTATTGTTTTTAATATGTTAAGACTTAAAACAATGGAATGTACAAATTTACGTAAATATATATCAGATTCACTAGAAATGTGGGTTCCTGGACCATGTCTGGTTAACAGGACCATTGAGCATCAACTATATAAGGGCACTGAAAAGGATGAAGAAGATAAAGGACTTGGCTCCTTCCCTCAAGGATCTTGCTGTGTAGGAGGGGAGTGGAACTAAGAGGGACCTCATCCTGATTCTAGGGCCCCTGCCAGAATAATCATGAACTCTCTTCAACCATGTTTCATTGGGTTTTTTTTTTTTTTTTTTGTATAACTCTCTATAATTTATAGTCTTTTTTAAAAAACCTATATAAAGGAAAACAAATGATCAACACATGGGGACTCCAAATCTATTTCAGTTTGGGGGTACTAACCTGGTAAACAAAAAAGATAGAAAAGCTGATCTCGGTTCCATTGATCCCCACAGGGTAGAGAGGAGAGAAATCCTGAGCATACTCAGTGACTTGAGAAGAATCATAAAATAAGATAGAAGAGAGTGAGGAGAAGGCAGGCAGGAATAAAGGCAGTCCCTGACTTATAAATGCCCTGATACAGTTGGCCTTTGTCTTCCCTTTCTTTTTTTTCTCTCTCTCTCCCAAAAGTAGGTCTGGTTAAAAATATCTTTTTCGGGCCGGCCCGTGGCTCACTTGGTAGAGTGCGGTGCTGATAACACCAAGGCTGCGGGTTTGGATCCTATATAGGGATGGCCGGTTTGCTCACTGGCTGAGCGTGGTGCTGACAACACCAAGCCAAGGCTTGAGATCCCCTTACCAGTCATCTTTTTAAAAAAAAATATATATCTTTTTCCACATTGTCTAAAACTTTTAAATTTTGTTAAGTTTGCTGAAAGACCACAAGTTGGAAATTTATGGATTAACAAACACTGTTTTATAAGTACAGTACCTCCAAGAATGTGGCGTTCTCACCTCTGTGTGAATGAGCACAGTCACCTTTCTCTCTAATACCTAGATGAGGTCAGCCCTGCAGAAGGAATGGGAGCATTAAGCAGTCCTTGGAAAGGTTCCCTGATGGATAGGCTTAAGACAGTCAGAAGGCATTGAATTTCTGGGACATTGAAAAGAAGGAGGTAGGAGAGATATGAGAAAGAAAAATGGGACAATATCAAAGAAAATGTTTCAAGTTCTACTTTTAGGAAGCAGAGAGGAAATTTTCTTTCTTCTTCCCTTCCCTAGTATATCACACGGGCCCCAGCTCCCAAGACCCACTCTGAAGGCCAGTACTTTTACTAGGGTTTATAATGCCAATAGGATTTAATAAGTTTTTACATTGACCTGGAAACTTAACTACCACTTTGAACATTGTTAATAGGGAAACATAGATTCTGTAAACTTTTAGAGCTTAACCCATTCATAATTTGGGACTTGACAGTGTTATTGAAAGGTCTTAAAATCCTAGAGTCACAACTATTATGGAACCAAACACTTTAGATATAATAGTCTTTGCTTTGTTCACTGAGTTTCCATTAATTCTGGGCCCATTTGTGTCCCTGGACTTTTATCCTCCAGCACCACTTGCCAAAAAAAGGTGGACTTATCTTTTCCAGAGAATCCTGGTGGGTGGGAGAGGGTCAAGGATCTAGGAGAGTTTAGGTATGTCATGAACACCCCAATAAAGTTTGTGAACCAGTTGTCTTATGGGGGCATTGGAGAGGGTCATAGGTCAAACAGGTCCCCATGTTTAGAAGTTTTGGGCTTCTTATGTCTCTGGTGCCTGAGCCCCTGTTTCACTGCTAATGGGAGAGGGCCCTTGGAACAATCCAATCTAAGCCCAAGAGATTCCATGCAACTGGCTCCACTTTGCCTTTCTTTGTGTGTAGACACACATTATATGGCTTCTGGAGAGCAGTGAAGAGGATAGTCAAAGTTATTTATATTTGTCTTTAGAAGTCACTGAAATTTTTTTGACAACAGATTTAGTTGTTAATTATATTTTACTTGGGCTAATGTCGAGATAAATTTCCTTTCTCTGTGAACAGGTGGAAGGAAGTGCAGGATTAATGAATATTCCACACGAAGCTGATAATTGAAGACTGACTGTTTCAAAGGGGATTTAGAACAAGGTCATAGATTTCCTAAGGAGTTACTGTATTTTATGCCTTTTTTATTTTTAAAGGATTCTTATTCAAGAATAAAAAGAAATGTGGATATTGTGATTCAATTTGATCTCTTTTGTCCTTATGACTGTAGTTAACTTAAAATACAAAAATAATGCCTTATTTTTTCCCCTTAGCCAACAAGGGATGATCGAGGGTGGATTATTAATCCCATCGGCCCCAATCCCTGGTGGACTGTGATAGCGGCAATTATCCCAGCTCTTCTCTGCACTATCTTGATATTCATGGACCAGCAGATCACAGCTGTCATCATTAACAGGAAGGAGCATAAGCTCAAGGTAACAAGAGGTTCTGGCTTAGAAGAGTGCTGTGGCAGCCTGTTACTTTTTTTATTTTAGGGTAAGCCCATCTAGACCAGGAACTTTAGAACCTAGATAAAAACAGTCATAGTAGGGGTTCATAAGGAGTTCCCATTTCCTCCATTAATAACAAAGATCAGTTTGGAGATGAGACTACAGTGGAACATGGTGGTATGATGTGAAAGAAACTTGACTCCACAATTCCCTCTCAAACCTGTGAGGAAGGTGGTTGGGCAGAATTCCTGGAGGTCCCTGCTATATATAGCTACATTCTCTGGGTCAGGCAACTCTGCAGCTTGTTTTCCTTAGGTTCAGGTCAAGGCCTGGGCTGTTGTTTCCTAGAGGCAAGTATTCTCCCACTGGATTTCCGGACTGAACCTTGAGCCCAAGGATCCTAGGGAAGTAGGGTTAGCTCTAGGACATGTATTAATGAGGTACTTCATGCCTTCTGTCTCTGTTCTTTCCTTACACAGAGTAGACAACATCCAAATCTGGCAAAGATCTAGGAGTGTGTTGTAGGAACCCAGTAAGGACATTTATCTCCAACTCCTGTGTTGTTTACCATCCAGAATGGTCACAATGTGGCTTGGGCTCTGGTCACTCTTCCAGGGTAGGATGGATCTTTGAATGTGTGAGACTCAGAGTAAGGTGGGGACATATGGATAAAGAATGGATATTGGCATATATAGGACAGGCTAAGATTTCCCTTTTTTCTTCTCTGTTCACTCCTAACCAGCAGGAGCTGCAAAACTCTGGGACCCCTGGACGTCTTCCTCCTTAGCCGTATACCCTTCCTGCTTCAGGCATGAGACCTTTAGCTCTCTGTTCTATGCCCCATTATAGTCAGCCCACTGATGATGACAGAGACTCTGTTTCTCCACAGAAAGGCTGTGGCTACCACCTGGACCTACTGATGGTGGCCATCATGCTGGGCGTCTGCTCCATCATGGGCCTCCCTTGGTTTGTGGCTGCAACTGTCCTGTCCATCACACATGTGAACAGCCTCAAGCTGGAATCTGAGTGCTCTGCTCCTGGTGAACAGCCCAAGTTCTTGGGCATTCGAGAGCAGAGAGTAACAGGTCTTATGATCTTTGTGCTGATGGGCTGCTCAGTCTTCATGACTGCTATCTTAAAGGTAATCAGTCATTCTCTCATTAGGCAAATATCGAGTGATTGATTTGTACTAGGAATCCTGCTAGGTGCTGGGAAAACAGTGATATGCCACAGACACATATACAAATCCTTGCTCTGAAAGAGCTTATTCTAGCAGGGTAAGACAGATAATACGTAGTGAGAAAATCAGTTAAGAAAACAAACATGACAATTACAGAATGTGACAAGTGATATTAAGGAAATATATAGTGCTTGCTTATGCTACAGAGAATTAAGGGGGTACTCTTTTAGTTAGGGTGGTCAGAGAGGGCCTTTCTGAGGATATGATATATAATATGAGATGGAGTTAGTCATGCCATGGATGGTGGGAGATGGCATGGAGGGAGGGGAGAAAAGAAATCTCGTTATGCTGGGAGGTGGGAGAGAGTGATATATGTGTTCTAGGAAATACCAGGGCCATGTGGTTCTCAAGGGTGTTGAGTCAAGGCAAGAGCACAGTAAAATGAGATTGAAGAGTAGGCAGGGAAGATCATGTAAGGTTTTGTCGACAACAAGGATTTTAATAGGAAAGGGACATGATCCAGTTAGGATTTTGAAAAGATCACTATGGCTGATCTCTAGAGAATAAGTTTTAGGGTTGGGGAAGAATAGAGGCAGTGAGACCAGTGAGGCTATTACAGGTGAGAGGTGATCGTGGCTTGCATAGGGAAGTTAGTGGCAGGGAAAGATAAAAAGGCATAACTTCTTTATATCTTGGAGGCAAATCCAGAGGTCTTGCTGGTTGACCGGATGTGGAATGGGGAGAAGAAAATGGAAAAATCAAAGGTGCCTATTAGGTCTCTGGCTTGGCCAAGTGGTGGAGAATCATTTATTAAGATGGAGAAGACTGCATGATTTTGTAAGGGATGGGGCTGTGAACAGATTCTGGATGAGATGTCTGGGAGTCATCTGAGTGAAGAGGCTTAGAGAAGGAGGGTTCTGGACTAAAAATGTAAATATGGGTGTCAGCAGCGCCCAGGCAATGTTGAAAGCCAAGGGAGTAGATGAGCTCACTCAGGGAGAAGGATAGATATACAGAAGAGGGACCAGAGAGAGAAGCAGAGTTTAGAGATTGGGTAGAGAAGGAGATAGCAAAGAGTCTCAGAAGGAGCTGCTGGAGAGGTAGGAGGAAAACCAGGAGGGTGTGGTATCAGGGAAGCCAAGTGAAGGGAGTGTTTCAAGAAGGAGGGTCTGGTTAGAATCTATCTAAAAAGATGAAGACTAATCTAAGACTATTGGATTTAACAACATGAAGGTCTAAAGTGACTTGATAAGAGCAGATTCAGTGGATTACGTCAGTTTCTGCTGCCTTTACATGATTTAGAAGTAGAAGCAAAAGCAGAAGCTAACAGTGATTAAAAAAAAATCATTTTGTTCTAAAATGAATTGATTATGTGTAAATTAAATCATAGGCCTCACAGCTCACCCCTATCTGGCTTTTCCTCCTCCCTGGTGATGGGCAGATGGACACACACACAAACACACCTTTTACAGAACTGATGCCTTTTAAGTCTTCTGTAACACACAATCATTTCCTCAGGGATTTGGTGTATTTTAACACAGACTAAAAGAGTTTTCCTTTTCTACTGACCAGAAGGAGTGGGGAGCTATCAAAGTGGGAATTCAGTGGAACAGTAGGGGAGAAACCCTAGTTATAGGTGCCTGAAGAGTGAATAGGAGATGAGGGAGTAAAGAGTATGTGTGCACACAGCTCTTTTAAGAGATTTTTCTGTGAAGCAGAACAGAAAAATGGGCAGTGGTTGGCGTGAGAAGTGGGGCTGAAGGAGGGTTTTTTAAAACGTGAGAAAAAAAATTTTTTTTGCAGGTGTAAGGCCTGCATTCTGGGGAAAAGGGGTGAAAAGGAAAGTTCTGTGGCCATATTGCCAGGCCCCAACAATTTTGGAGCTCAGCCTTGTCTCCCTTGCCTCCTTTCTCCCTCTTTCTGGTGAATCTTCAATCACCCCAGCCTGCACTGCAAATGCCCTTCAAGGGTGAGAATTGAGAGGGGTGGTAAAGAATTCTGAACCATCTTCCTGTCCCCTTACTTTCCACTCAACCTTACCACCCACCTCTCCTCATGCCCCTTAACCCCTTCTACTTTCTATTCCCAACTGTACTCCCACTCTTATCCTTAGTCTAGGTGCCATCTGAAGGAGCCCAAAGGTTGTGGCTCCTCCAAGAATATAACCACGAAGGCATGGAGGTGGGCATCATCTGGGCTTCATATAACTGACCGAGGAGGATTCTTTTTTAGGACACCATCCAATAATTCTACAAACAAGGTCATCACTGAATGGGAATGTCTGGTCACTTCAGAGCTGGAACAACACAAAATCCAATGGGTAGGAGTTCTGGTAGGAATTATGTTTGGGAATGTTCTGTAGCCCCAGAATAAAGGCAAGTCAAGTTTAGTCTTCAGCTATGAGACTTTGTCTTGATTCTGTAGGCCCCATTTTCCTTATCTCAGAGTTGCTCTGAAGATTATTTAGGTTGATAGATGTGATGTGATGGGAAAGTCATATTTAAGTACTGTGTGGATATTCAAGTACAATATAATATTAATATTTCTTCCCACATCATTCCCTTTCTGATAAGACACCTCCTCACTTCTTTCCTCAAGTCTCTTGTCAGTAAAAAACAAAACTTTTGGTCCATGTCAGAGACACCAAGTCTCTGAGGAGATTATTGTGTGATTACAGAAGATTTGAAAAGCATCATTCTGTAAAAGAAGTGTATGTATACGTGTGTCTGTGTCCATCTGTCTGCTCATCCCCAAGGAGGAGGAAGAGCCAGACGGTTGAGATGTGAGGCCCGTGATTTAACTTACACGTAATCGTTTCATTTCAGAACAAAATCATTATCATCATTGTCAGCTTCTGCTGTTGCTTCTACTTCTAAATCATGTGAAGGCATCAGAAACTAATGCAGTATTTATGCAGCTATATTGTGACTTTGCTTCATTCTTGGAGATTAAAAGTTCATATAATCTTCAGTGTGTTATGATACCAAATTTCTGGTCTTTCTGCTCTTTGGTTTCCAGTTTATTCCGATGCCAGTACTCTACGGAGTCTTCCTCTACATGGGAGTTTCTTCACTACAGGGAATTCAGGTATGGTGTGGTTCAACTAGGGCAGTGATTTCTCACTGTGAGTTCACCTTTTCTGACCAGGGAGAGACATCTCCCCAAGGGGAAGCATCATTAGTTCTTGAGAATTTATTTCCTAGTCTTGCCACTTAGTCTATTTTAGACATTTCTTTGGATATGGGACAAAATATAGTCATGTTAGCATGAGAGTACAGAGACTTACAGGGTGGAAAAGCTTGATGTCAAGGTTCCAGTAATTCATTAATTATTCAAGATGCACATATTAAACACTAGGTGCTTTGCTGGGTACTGGTAAATTTGGATATGAAAGGTTGGTTAAGAACCAAACTGGCTTCCACATACGGACAGTTCTAGGTTTAGTGCAAGGCTAAGGTGTGAGAGAGGGGGTACATTGGTGAAGAAAGAGATTGGGAAGTAGTAGGAGTTGCTCCAGGTAAGCAGATGTCACTTCCTGTTGTACTCTGCCTTTTCCCATCTATCAACTTCACTTCTCTGAGTCCTTAAAACAGAGAAAATCAGGAACTTGTCATCAATAACTTAGGCACCCAGATAATACAACTTAGCTTCTTCTATTGATGGCTGATTCTTCTTTGTTTGTATGGAATTTCCAGTGGTCATTCTTATATACTGAGTTCTAAAGTGGCTTTGGGCAGATTACTTAATCTCTGGATCTCTGTTTTCCATTTTATCATATAAGGATGATCATATTTTCTATATCCAGAATGTTATTAGGTTTCATTTTATCTTTTCACTATTAATAATCAATGAATAGCTCTAAACCCCTCACAGAACAAGAGATTTGGTTTTGATGATAAACAGAAAGTTGCAATTGGCTTATTTTTGTTTTCAACACTCCTGACAAAGAACTCTCTCAGGAGCCACAGGGTGGGATAGGAGAAAGAAGTTTGAACTTAGAATTAGAAAAGATGGATTCAGATCTTGGCTCTGCAATTTACTGACCTTGGCAAAATTACATGTTCTCTCTGAGACTCAGTTGCCATTTCTGTTCAGTGGAAATGGTGTTATGTACCTTTCAGAGCAAGTGATGTAAGAGACATGAGTGGGTCTAACAAGGTTTCTGACCCAGAGAAGACTCCTGAAAATAAATATCAGTTCCCTCCTTTCAGTTCTTTGATCGTCTGAAGCTCTTTGGGATGCCCGCAAAGCACCAGCCAGATTTTATCTACCTGCGGCATGTGCCGTTGCGCAAAGTACACCTTTTTACCCTCATCCAGCTGACCTGCCTCGTCCTGCTCTGGGTCATCAAGGCATCGCCAGCTGCCATTGTTTTCCCAATGATGGTGAGGTTTTAAAAATAAATTATTATTATATTTTTATTTTTTAAAGTTGTGGTAAAACATGCATAACATAAAATTTACCATTTTAACTACTTTTAAACGTACAGTTCGGTAGTTATTAAGTATATCCACACGGTTGTGCAACCATTACCACCATCCGTCTCCAGAACTTTTTTCATATTGCATAACCGAAACTCTGCACACATCAATAACTCCCCATCCTCCCCTCCCCCAGTGGCTGGCAACCACCATTATACTTTCTGCCTTTATGAGTTTGCTTATTCTAGGTCCTTCATGTAAGTGGAATCATACAGTATTTGTCCTTTTGTGACTGGCTTATTTCACTTAGCATAATGTCTTCAAGATTCATATATGTTGTAGCATGTGTCAGAACTTCCTCCTGTTTTAAGACTGAATAGTACTCCATTGTATATATATACTGTATTTTATTTATCCATTCATCTGTCTGTGGACACTTGGGTTGCTTCCACATTTTGCCTGTTGTGAATAATGCTGCCATAAACACGGGTGTACAAATATCTGTTTGTGTCCCTGCTTTAAATTTTGGGGGCCATATACTAGGAATGGAATTACTGGATCATATGGTACTTCTCATTTTACATTTCTCTAATCCCCTGGATTCACACCCTCCTGGTGGGTTTCTCAATTTTGTCAGAGTACATGTAAGATTCTGCATTTACGTTTTATGTTCAGGGGTTGAGTATTTGTTTAAAGACATAAGAAATTCCTGGGAACTTCCAGAAGGGATCCTATCAATTTAGGATTTATTAGGAAAGTAGTCATTAAAATTAGAGTGAAATGGGGTTAAATTTAATAATTCAATTTGCTTCATTCCTTGTCTATCCACCAGATGTAGCTAGTGAACACAAGCTAACCCAGCCAGGTCATTCTCGTTATTATTGGTTCACCTTCGGCTAAAATGGCTCTCAGGGAAGCAAAGTTGAGCAGCAGTTGAGACATTCTGTCTGGATCTGTCTCTACTTGGGAAATTAGCTGTCAGATTTTAGGCAAGTCACCTCTCTCTCTAGGTCTCAGTTTTCTCATCTATAAAGTGAGTATCAGGCCAGGCCAGAGGGCAGAGACAAAAACCACTGGAGATACATGATGCAGGCATAGAGCAAGGATTTTAGGGGGAAATGTACAGGCAAAGGACCAGAGGGAATAAAGACAGTCCTCCAAGGTTGTGTCATCCCATGGTGAGGCATGCTTGGGTTGGGTGTGGCTGGACCCCCTGTGGCTGTGCTCTTACAGAGGCTGTCTACCACATGCTGCCTTGTAGCCCTTCCTGCTGACCCCAAGCCAAGGGAAAGCAGCTGTTAGGGCCATCTGCAAATGACGGATTTCTCTTTTCAATGAGGGAATTAAATTAGTTGTTCTTTAAGGTGTAGAGCTGTTATGATTGTTAAAATATTGTATGCAAAACACTACTACCTCAGTCCCTGATATAAAGAGGGCATTGAATAAATGGCAACTGTTATGATTATTATGAGTTTGATTTTGCTTGAAATGTCCTAGTCTGCTGTGAAAACAAGACTTGGCTTCTAATTCCAGGAAAGAAATTAGCCTCTTTAACTCACTTTCTTTATTTTTCTTCAGGTCTTGGCCTTGGTCTTTGTCAGGAAAGTCATGGATCTCTGTTTCTCTAAGCGAGAGCTGAGCTGGTTAGATGATCTGATGCCTGAGAGCAAAAAGAAGAAGTTGGATGATGCCAAAAAGAAGGCCAAGGAGGAAGAGGTTGTAGTCTTTGCACTAACAGTACACTTTGGGGCCTCAAATTACAGAACATAGGAAGGGCCACATGAAAAGTCAGCATGTCTGGAATCACAAGGGTTTTATATCAGAGCTAGGAAGATTACCCCAAAGATGTTCTCAGCTGAGAATGGATTAAGGATTCATATTCCTGTCTGCCCTTCACATTTAGATTTGATAATCAGTTGTTTTTTTTCTTTGTTTGGAGTCTACTTACCAGGTTCACACCTAGAATATGAACATAGAATCTGCTCCTATTATCAGATGTGATGGTTCATATTCTTCCAAAATGTCTAATTTGACAAGTATATAAAACCCATTATTTTTTTAAAGTATTTGTTATGTACTTAATTGCAGATAGTGCTGTGGTTGGCACCATGCAAAGATAACATGCACAGGACTTTCTGTCTTTCATTTCCCTCAGCACATCACTTGGCACCTTTCCATTTACACAATGGATGCTCAGTAAATGGCCTATACATGCAAAGAAAGGATGTGCAGCAAGTGAAAATACCAGACCAAGAAGTGAGTGAGCTGGGAAGTGTTTCCAAATATACTTAGGTTCCAAATAGTGTCCTTTGAAATAGATTTTAAAAGACATTTTTTCCCAAATATCTCGAATTTTAAAAATTTTAAATTTCTGAATAAGCTTTAACAATTATAAAGAGAAAAGCAATGGAAGAAAACTTTAAAGGGAATATTGAGGGCCGAGCCCGTGGAGCACTCGGGAGAGTGCACCGCGGGTTCGGATCCTATATAGGGGTGACCGGTGTGCTCACTGGCTGAGTGCAGTGCGGCCGGTCTCAAAAAGGACAAAAAAAAAGGGAATATTGATAGAATTCACTACATAAAATGTGAAGCTTTCAGGCATCCAAAACTCTATAAACAAAATTTTAAAATAACAGATAAGTCAGGACATGTCTTAATATCCTTACTATTCAAATAATTCTTACAAATTAGTAACAATAATGGAATAAAAATGAGGAATGGACATAGAAGAAGAAATACAAAATGACAAAAAGCTTATTCTCATTAGTATTCAAAGAAAAGGAAATCTAAACAGGGAGAACACATTTTTCACTTATCAAATTGACAAAGATTTTTAAAAAGGTAAAAAGAACCATCATGGCAAGACTATACTTGAAATGGGCTTCTTATACACTGAAAGTGGTAGTATAAGTTAGATATATCTGATATATCTCTTTACAGGGCAATTTAAGAATAGAGTCTTAAAAATGTATATACCCTTTTGCCGAACAACACTAATTTTTAAATTAATCCTAAGGATATAATGAGCAACGTGGACAAAATATTTTAATTGTAGTATTATATACAACATTTACAGAAAAAAAAAAGGAAAATTAGGGAACATATGAGGATACTTCAAAAAGCTCATGGAAAAATAGAATTAAAAGATAATATGAATCTTTCCATGAATTTTTTGAAGTACCCTCATGTATTACAATAGAATATGGTACAACAGTTTAAAAATGAAATTTTAAAGAATATTTGATATGTGGACATGATTATGACATTTCATATGAAAAATAGAGAGGATATAAAATGAAACGTATGTAAGAACCCCAGTTTTACTAAAAAATATGCATACACAGGCCCACATGAAAAAGATTGGAAGATAATAGACTGAGATGTTTATTATAGTTCTCTATGTCTCTGGGTGGTAAGATTATACATTTTTAAATTTATTTCCTTCCTTCCTTTCTCCCTCTCTCCCTCCCCTTCCTTCCTTCCTCAGATATTTATTAAGTGTTTTTTCTGTTCTCACTTTCCAAACACAGTGGCATACAAGACAGTCTTTACTTATTATGAGTGTTATAATTTTACATATGAAGGTACTTCAAAAAGTTCATGGGAAGATTTGTATTATCTTTCAATTCTACTTTTCCACGAGATTTTTGAAATCCATGTATAAAATTATATCTAATTTTACATATACATGTGAAATTTTAGGTAGTGATATATTTTAAGAAGTTAAAGGATGAGGGAATTACTTTATTTAGGGTGATTGGAGATTACTCCTTTGAGGATACATCTGAGCAGAGACCTGAATAAAGTGAGGGACAAATCATGAGAATATCTGGAAGTAAGAATATTCCAGGTGAGGGGAACAGAAAATGCTTAAAGCAGGAATGAGCTTGGTGTGCTAAGGCACACTGAGAAAGCCAGTGAGGCTGGAAGGAAGAGAGTGGTAGCTGGGAGACTAGTTAGGAGGCTGTGGCAGCAGTTCAGGCAAGAGGTGATCGTGGCTTAGGCTACGGTAGAGGTGGTGAAAGTGGCTGAATATGGGACTGATTTTGAAGATAGAGCTGAATTTAGTACTTATTTTGAAGATAGGTTTTGCTAATGGATGGTGGGCATGGATGAAAGAGAGGAATCAAGAACGACTCTTACAGTTTTGGGCTTATGGATGAATCGTTGTACTATTTATTAAGATAGGGAAGACCAAGGAACAGCACATTTAGGAGGAAAATTAAGAAATCTCTTTTGGATGTTAAGTTCAAGGTGATTGGTTCACATAATAATCCTTATTTTCCAAGTAAGCATATACTTGTTTTTTTTTTTTTTTTTTTAAAAAGATGACCGGTAAGGGGATCTTAACCCTTGACTTGGTGTTGTCAGCACCACGCTCAGCCAGTGAGCGAACCGGCCATCCCTATATGGGATCCGA
>NW_007726335.1:582869-639125 GCF_000696425.1 Galeopterus variegatus | reverse complement strand
GGGGGCCTTTTTTTTTTTTTTTTTTTTTTTGTCACCGGTAAGGGAATCGCAACCCTCGGTGTGGTGTCGCCCGCACCGCGCCCAGCCAGTGAGCGCACCGGCCATTCCTATATAGGATCCGAACCCGCGCCGGGAGCGTTGCTGCGCTCCCAGCGCCGCACTCTCCCGAGTGCGCCACGGGGCCGGCCCTGATATACTTGTTAATACGTGAGTTACTTCCCCCCCGCAACTCATAGTGATAAGTATTTTATTAAAAAAATAATAAGCATGGTGGGCAAATGTGAGGAAAAAGCCATTCTTATACACTGCTGGTAAATGAAATTGGTAAATCTTTTTTGAAGGGTAATTTGTTTCAAATACAGTATGTCATTCTTTTAACCTAACAGCTTCAGTTCTGGGACTAGATTGTACAGGAAAACATGACTTGTGTAAACACACACACACACAGTGGGGATATTTATTATATACTATATATAACATACAATAGGTCAATACATGTAAAATATAATATATAACAATACATGTTACTTTATAGAATTAGTTTAAAAGCTAAATGAAATGAAAGATAAAGACATGACCCCCAAAATCCACCACCTCAACATCCAACATTTATGTTAATTTTTTTATGTTCTCTGCAGGTCCTTAACACCATTTTCATGTAACTGTAATAATTGTATATTTGTGTGTGTGTATGTATGTATCTATATCGATATCTGTATAGTGTGTGTATATATATATATTCTGATTTTTGTCCTCAACTTGATTCCATAAGACACTTTTATGTTTCTATATATCTGTATAATAATTATATTTATTGTTTTAATGGATGCACACTATTCTATAGTATTATTATCTCATAATTAAACATTTTTTTTTGTTAAAATTTTTAGTTGTTTCAGGTTTTATTATTAATTATACTACTTTAAACATCTGTTTTTGTTAGGTTTTGTTTTTGTTTTGGTGGCTGGCTGGTATGGGTATGAACCCTTGAACTTGGTGTTACCAACACCTGCTCTAACCAAGTGAGCTGTCAGGACAGCCCTACTTTAAATATCTTTGTACATATGCTATTTCCTCTGTAATTATTTCCTTTAAATTAATGGGATTATATTTTAAGAAAACATTTTATTATGGAACATTTCAAACATACATAAAATTAAGAAGAAAAATCAGAATTTATATTTCCCTAATTGCCTTATTATTGTTTTTAATGTGTTTATTTGAATAGGGATCCAAAGAAGGTCCATATATTGCAATTAGTTGATATCTTTCTTAAATCTCTTTAAGGGCTCTCTTTCCATTTTTTTCTTTTTGTTGAAGAAACTGGGTCTTTGACCTATAGGGTTGCCCACCATTTGGATTTTGCTAAATGTGTAATTGAACGTGTTCTTCTGTCCCCTATATTTTCAGAAAATTTGTCATTGGATCTAGAGGCTTACTCAAATTCAAGGTTTTTTTTGTTTTAAATACTATTCCATATGTACAAATATCTGATTGTCTCTATCTATGATGAGTCAAATCTATGATAACCTAATTACACTCTTTTATAATAAATGTGAGAAAATTAGGTAGAAATTGTGGTGGTAGAAGAAAGGGCTGGTGAAGATTCATGTTCTTACTTGGTCCAAGATATAATAATGTCTTCTTTTCTTCCAGGAGGTTGAGAAAATGTTAGAAATTGGGGGAGACAAGTTCCCCTTAGAGAGCAGGAAGTTACTGAGTAGTCCTGGAAAGAACAACAGTTTCAGGTAAAACTCCCCAAACACCAAGCAGTTTACTGTTTGGGTTATTCTATAACTATTTTGGCTTTGTGGTGGGGGTGGTGTCACAGATCAGCAGCTTGTGCTAAACATTCAGCCTCCCAGTTCCACCCTGTGAAAATACCTTTTCCATATCACTGTTTATGGAATCCCTGCTATGTGCCAGGCACTATAGCAGGTGCTGGAAATCACAGGAGAAGATAGGTGAGGGAGCCAACATACTGAGTGCCTCCTCTGTGCGAAGACTGTGCTAGAAGTTTTACTTGTGTGCTCTTTGTTCATCTTTACAACAACTCTCTAATATAAGTCTCACTGTCCACATTTGTACAGTGAGGAAGCTGAGGCTTAGAGGGTTTTAGGTAATTCTCCCAAGGTTACAGTGCTGCTAAGTAGAAAGATTAAGATTCACTCCCTAGTCTGCCTATTCCTCAAACCAGTGCTCCTTCTGCCTTTCTTTGCCACCTTCCAGAAATGAATAGGATGTGGTCTCTATTACCAGAGGTTCTCAGCCTCGTGGGCATGAAATTCCCATGCTTGGGCAAGCCTTTGGGGATAGGCAGAGACCACCCATTCTGCCCTGACTTGTGGCATCTATAGTCCTGGGAGCAAAGGGGGAACTGAAGAGGATCACAAAAATTCCTTACTTCTGCCAGTGATATTAGCCCCTTTCTCTAACAAGCCTGTTGCTCTCCACAAATCACAGGAAGCTAAATTGGTCCATTTGTGCTTTTGCTCCTGGCATTTTGTTTCTGCCTTGGAAGAGATACACACAGGCTGAAAGAACCTAGAGGTGGAGAGAGGGCAGAAAAGGAAGAGAATGGGATCTCGATCATCTAGATCCTGAAGAATTTACTGCTGAATCATTGAATTGCTTGTGATTTATATTGAGGGAGAAATTAGGAAAGTCTTTTCTTTGGTCCTTAAACTTTCTACAGTTTGTTATGGAAGGAGCCATAGGCTTTGAATTCTCTGGTGGCAGAGTAGGGGCAGTGTTCCTTTTCTAGCAGGATACTGTTTCTTCTCTTGGCATTTTAGAAAGCGACAGTCTGGTTTGCAGTAAACTTTAGAGTAGGGGTGGCCAGTTAGTTCACTTGGTAGAGGCTGGTGCTGATAACACCAAGGTCAAGGGTTTGGATCCCTGTACCAGCCAGCTGTCAAAAAAGGAAAAAAGAAAACTTCAGAGTATTCTGGGGCTCTAGGAGACCAAGGACTGGGTTCAAGGTCTGGATTCTCTACCTACTGTTGTTTGACCTTAAAAAGTCACTTAGCGTCCTGCAAGCTTTAGTTTCTTCACCTTCAAAATGAAGATGTTATAATCTCGATTGTTGTGATAGTTAAGATAATATGTTGTGAAAGTTTACAAATGGAAAAGATTTGGCCATGTAAATGAGAAAATGAATGAAGAGTGCCTGGCATACAGTGAGCACTCAGTAAGTGGCAGCTCCTGATGCTATACTGTTGGCATCATAGGGTTGTCATCAGCATCTCCAGTGAGGCCCTTTGGAGGAGTGCACAATTTTGGGGGCAGGACTGGCTGCCACCCAACACACCAGCCCAGCCCTCAGCATCACCCCATGAGCCATGTTGCCTCTTTCCATTCCACCCTCAGTGGTTGCAGGAAGAATGACCAGATTCCATCTAGTTCCCAGAGCTTCTGAGAGCTGTTAGCAGGATAGACCAGTCAGACTCCATCAGACCCAGTCTTTTCCCTTCTGGTGGGGTGGTGGTCATTATGGACTGATATGTATTTTACTTGTATGTCTGACCTTCACTGTTCTAAGCATTGATTTCAGATGTGACCCCTCTGAGATTAATATATCTGATGAAATGCCTAAAACCACAGTCTGGAAAGCTCTCAGTATGAATTCTGGAAATACAAAGGAAAAGAGGTAAAGAGAACTATAACTTCTAATTTTTATTTATTTTTGGCTTTTGAAAATGGGAATAATGTTGAAGGTAAAATGTATTTTAGTTGTAAAATTGAATTTGTCTATTAGCACTTCCAGGACTGCTGCTAACCCCATGAGAATAGCTATAAGCCTAAGAAAAGTAAAAATGTTTCCTAAATGTTTGGATGGGCAGGATGCTTTGAACTGCCGCCTGTTTACACAGGTCCAAAATCAGGATGGAATTATTTGGGGATGTAAATTTGCTTTGTCTATTTAGTTCTCTTAATCTTCTCTCTAGTTCTCATTTCAAAATCTAAAGGGCATCTCTCTGGTTCCTGCAACCACACAAACTGGAAAATTGCTAACATATTCAAATAGTGTTCATAGTATTGATACAGACTTTAACCTATTTAACTTGTGTAATGAGAATTATTGCCAAGTAAAGATTTTGAATAATAAATTGTAACTGTTTTCTTATTTTGGAACCTAAATTCTGTATATCAATAGCATAGATAAATTTTAATCAGGTTAATGAAGAAAATGGAAGGACTTGAGGCATCTTTGCCTGCGTTGAGGTGGGCTATGTGCCCAAATTACTTGAATAAGTTAGACCAAACACCATTTAAGTTCAAGTTGTCAGACAACTGAAGGCAAAATCTGAGGCCTTATTAAAGGCAACTTTTCTAGTTTAAAAAAAAGAAAAGCTAGGAATCAGGAGACCTGGTGCTGCTACTAATTCCATATATAACTTGACAGACCACTGTTTCTGACAATCAGTTTACTCAGCAGTAAAATGGGGATAATAGTAATTAACTGCCTCGCTCATAAGGCTGTTCTGGGGAGAAACAAAGTGCTTGAAAAAGTCACAGCTACTGGTGGGTGGTAGTGGCAGGGTATTTCTTCATCAAATGGGTTAAAATAAATCTGTGCTGAATGTGAGTGAAATACATAATCTTGTTTCCTTCAGAGGAAAATCCAGGCAGCTGTCGAAATGTATAACACACATGGTTATTTTTAGTTGGGAACTAGTCTACTGGTAAATGAACTTAAAATATAGCCAGATCCAAATTGTGGTGACATCTTCAAAGCATTGTGTTAAAGCAGGAATGAATCATGTGTTCCCTTTTTCTAATTGTAACACTTTTATTCAGTCTCTTCAACTAAGAGCCTTTGCTGGAATGGAAGATTTTGGCCATGAGGTGCCTCAGGGAAGTTCTGGTTACAGAGAAAATGGCAAGTCTCAGAGAAGAAGCAAGACCAAGTCTGGTTCTGTCCTTGGTCATCTCAAAGCCATTCCGAAGCATTCAGTTATTCTTGGTGTGCATTGGAGGGCATCCAGCTATCCCCATACCAGCAACCAATCACCAGATGTGAATGTGGAAGCAGAAGACCACCACCTGTTGGTACTTCTCCTCTTCCTCCTTCTCTTTCTCTTCAGATCTGCCATCATTGAAGACCCAGCTTCCCAGACATTTTCTCTGAAACTCTCTGTTGGCCTGCTGAGCCATATGGATCCATTCTGCCACTGAGGATCCCTCTTCCTAAAGGATGGGGTGGGGGAGTATGAGGGAAACAGAAAAAGGAAGGCTCTCCAGTCCTTTCAGTATCTGCAGGCTCCTAGGCAGCCCTGGACCTTGGTTTGATTGCCTACCCTGGGTAATGCTGATCAGACCCAGAGGTTGTCATTCAGGAGGTCTGTTACCAGGAGGGTCAGCCATCTGGGCATTGGCAGTGCCCATCACCGCAGCCAGGAAGATGCCTCTGACTTGGGTGCGTCTTCATCACTCCCTAGCAGTAGCCTGCATAACTCAGCGAGCACCTTGAACAATTCAAGGGCCATGAGGGACATTGGAGTTGTTTAGCTTAGATAGGAAAAGGCTCAGGGGAAAATCAGTAATGATAAGTGATAAGTGAGGATGAGCAGCTTCTCTTGGTTTTCATTGAGGATAGAGTAGGAAAATGAGCTTAAATTGCTACAGAAGGAATTAGTTTAGGTACCAGAAAGGACTTCCTAGCCTGAGGATTTGTCGTAGTGTCTGCTTTCTAGATATCTGGGAAAGATTTGATAACAGTTGTTTGGAGTAGAAAGGAGGATATGGTGTTTTTATTGGCCATTTTGTGGGCCTGTTTGACGTCTTGCTGCTGTCTCTTAAGGATACATTCTGATTTCATCCTGGAGAGATCCAAGTGCTTATGTACTGTCTCCTTAGCTGCCTTAGTAGTGAACCGTCATCAGCTCAGTGGACCAAACCCACCTTCAGCCATGCGGTTTTTTTCATCATCATGGAGTCCTTTTGGTTGACAAGTGTTCTGGCTCTCAGATGTAAAAAGCCACACTGGGAAATGAACTGTTAGTGGTGAAATTGATTTTGGTATTTAGTTTAAAACTGCATTTATGGTTTTTCTCTTCTATGTTGCAATGAATGTCAAGAGTTTGGGCTCAAGTGCATATAGACCTTCCCTTCCTTTGTGCACAGAATGTGACTAGCAAGCTCACTCATATTAGTTTCCTATCCTGGAAAATCTTTGTACAGTGAAGGAAGTTCTCCTGATGTGCTTTCCTTTTGGATGTGAAGAGTTGGCTATGTCACTTTATTGAATTTTGCATTCCTTAGACACTTAAAATATATTAATGTATTCTAGTCCTACTCTAAAGACTTTGATATTGAAAGAATCCTGCATTTCTTTCATATTTCCCTATCTCTTAGGGCCACAATTATTTTAATATAGAGATGATTTTCAAAACATTTAACAACTGGTACAGGATGGACACCAACCACTCAGAACGGATGCCTGCTGTAAACAAGCAGTATGTATGATTGTACTGGTATCTATTTGCTGACTGTCATGCTGCTTTCAAATATTAAAATTATGTCCCTTTGAATTGTGAGTATCATTCCTGATTTGTCCGATTTCTACTCACAAGGTTTTAGGGACAGCCTTGACTTCCTTTTATATGGTGCAGACAGGATCAGGCATGCTTCTCTGGGCATGAAAATCTTTGTCAGAATGAAATACAGGCATGAAAATCTTTGTGAGCCAAAGCTTCACATTTCATTGCTTTAGGATAAATTTATTAGTTGTACTCCTCTACCTACCTAATTTGGAAAAATTAAAAGATAGCCTGCCAATGGGAAAAGTGTTCGCCTACTTTTCCCTGTCCCTCTCTGGCTGTTTTCTTGAGCTCACCTCTTTTTCATCTTTGTTCTCTAAGAACATCCCCCTTTCTTGCTCCATTTTTCTCCTCCCATCTTTTCCTGCCACGCTCAGAGTAAGGGGCCTATTTCCCTAGCCTCAGCATGGCTGTAAGGAATGTAACAGGGTAGAGCCCATCATACAGTGAAACCAGGTGATAGTATCACTCAGAAAAACTCTTCTTCTAATATACTGATGTCTTGTGGTGCCTTGTGTGCACTAGGATGCTTGAGGGTTGGAGACTGGCCTTTGTTAACTCTGTGTAGTACAGTTACAGGACCACATGTGCATTTTTGAGCTGCCAGGTTACTGCACCTTAGGGATGTTAGCTGCTTTGGACGGCTGTGGCCAACTCCTTTGGTCCATTAGGTTTTTCTCAAACAATAGCCAGCCTCATTTCTGCTACATCTCAGTGGTAAGAACCATTCCCTACTCTTACTCTCTTCTCTTTCCCAACTCCCACCAAAACACTCAACCTCAGTTCTGGCTATTCCTTGCTTAGGTCTGCAGCTGGTGACCATGGTGAAAGAGTCAAGCTGGGAAGTGTTTGGGGGTAGGAAACTGGGGGTGGAGGTGAAGCAGCAGCAGTGCATGTATATGTGTGTGCATATGCATATGTGTGTATCGATAAATGAGGTGTGTAGCCACAAGATTTCATCACTGCTATTAAGCCTTTGCATACCTAGCTGTGGGGATGTAAAAAAAAATATGGTCATTCTCCCATATCAGACTTCTCTGATGGAACAGCTTGAGGACAGATACAGGCAGATTAGTGTATAGAAAAATTTGTTTAAGCTCAACATAATGGAGAAATTTAGGGATTGAAAGCAAGGTACATAATTAGGTGATTTCTGTGCCCACATTTGCTTGGGCCAGAGAGGTGATCCACTCTCTTTTATGATGAGGGGAGATTTCAGGAACAGTTTGACATTAGGTTAGTGGTGTAAGAGGTAGGACGAGAGGGAGGCCAGGGATTTAAGAAAGTGACTGTGAGTGGAATCTTGGTTCCAGGGGAAAAGAAATGGAGTTGTCAGTTGGGTGGGTTACTTTCTGGCCATGACTTTTGGGAAAGGTTGGTCTAGAGAGATGGTGAAGACCGGAAGAAATATGCTATGAAATTGTCAAATGTGGTTGGTCACATAAAATGCAGATTGGCTCTTTGTAGCTAGATATGATTTCCAACTTCTGAAGACAGGATTGTCAAGAGATCTGGTCTTTACCACATACAGTTCCTATTCCCATGTCCCTGTTCATGGAAACTTGCCTTTGGGGTAGAGGAATAGTGAACCATATATTACCAAAAGATGGATGTGTGAATAATAACTATTTCTTTTTGGGATGTGACTGGCTTTTAAATTAGTCATAAATGTTTGATGACGATCTGGTATATGCTAAGTCCCAGGCTTGGATGATATCTCAGGCTATGATAGCTGGGACCTTTAGAGGTCTCTGGATTGAGTAATCTGTGGCTTCTGGTTGTCCAAAAAAGACAGTTCCTAATTCTACTTTATTTCCTACCCACTCAGCTATCCAGACCACCCTCTTAGTACAGGAATCGGTAATTCTCTTGCATCTTTTCTGTTGATTTTATTTTTATTTTTATTTATTTATTTATTTATTTTTTTGTGACCGGGCTCAGCTAGTGAGTGCACCAGCCATCCCTATATAGGATCCGAACCCGCAGGGGGTGGGGGTGGGGCGGGGAGTGCCACTGTGCTCCCAGCGCCGCACTCTCCCAAGTGAGCCACAGGGTCGGCCCTTTTCTGTTGATTTTAATGTCCATGTTCTGAGCCTCAAGTTTACCTGAGGCACAGGAACAGGCATGATCCCATGGCCCCTGGCTTTCTTTTCAACTATCAGAAACACAATCCAGTATATTCTGTCTGCCACTTTATTAACTTCTCTTAATTTATTTTGCAAGGGAGTCAGCACCTCCTCCTAGGATTTTTAAACAGGACTTTTAAACTTTTGTTAGTTTGTTACTGTATTTTCCTTGGACTTCTCAGCTTTCCAAGCCACATCTTAGCAGGACATCCAGGACCCTTCACTGAATGTTCTCAGCCTTCTTGACTTTCCCTTGGTCATAGCTCTTGGGCCTTCCATTAGGTAGAAATCCTTCAAGCAGGCCCTGGATGGCCAAATGAGATATCATCCAAATTCCTCCCCTTTTGCTGTCTCAACTTTAAGCACCCTTTACTCCTCCCTTTTCTGCCTTTTCCTCAGTCTTTCAAGTTCTCCTTGAAGGGAAGACGTTCTTGATCACAGGTCCAAAACCACAACCAGTTGGGAGTGGTGAGAACAATGGGGGAGGCTGAACAGTTCTGGGGCTTCTCAGAAAGGGGACTTTATGGTTATTTCCTTATTTAGGGTCAGGAAGTAGGGATTCTCAAACCCTCAGGCTCATTCATATTTCAGTGTAAACAGATAAAGACATTCCAAAGCTAAATAGAAATGATTTTTCTATTAACTCTATTTTTTATGATTCTTGGTGCCCTTGGTCTCTTAACATTAATTATAGAAAATGGGCAGTTGACTCAGTTGTCATTTTCTTATCAGAAAGGAGGGTAATTTTCATAACCAAAAGAGATGTGAAGTAATTGTATCACTGCTGGAAGCACCAAGAGAGGAAAGGAGTGTTACGTGAACCTTTTCTCTTTTTTTTTTTTTGTCTTTTTTCGTGACCGGTAACGGGATCGCAACCCTCAGTGTCGTGCCCGCACCGTGCTCAGCCAGTGAGCGGACCGGTCTCTATATGGGATCCGAACCCTCGGTGGGAGCGCCGCTGCACTCCCAAGCACCGCACTCTACCGAGTGCACCACCGGGCCGGCCCATACGTGAACCTTTTCAATAGGACAGTTCAGAAAAGTGGAATGATTCAGCCACAGGCATAATTGTTTTAAGAAATTCTGTGCTCAAAGGGAATGGAATGATTTCTGATCCTTCTGAAGAGAAAAGGAACAGCATTTTTCTTAAACCTAACCCACTTTCAGCATTGAAAAATACAGAATTTTTTCTCCTAGCTGATGATATTAATATTTCCTGAGAGAAAGAACCCACCCACGGCACTTTTCTGAGCGTAGCAGAAATCAGCAGAATTTGGGCTTCTCTTGGCAGGCTTGTGATTGACTTCAACCTGCAGGTTTTTCCACATGTGCAATAATGTTGGAAACAAGTACCAAACTGAATGTGCAATTACTCCTTTTGTAAAAGAAGCCAAAATCCTCCTCATCCTTCCTTTCTCCCATATTCACTTCTCCAGGATGATAAGCCTCCCTTTTGTTGCTCTGTGTCTGTCTGTCTGTTTGTCTGTCTGGTTAGATATGGATTCCCTTCCAAGCTAATGGTATACAGTGGAGAGCAGAGCAGCCTTCCCACGGAAGGGGACAACTCGAGGTGCTGGTACATTTCCTTTGTTTTCTATGTTCTTTTTTCTAGTGGGTCTCATGTAGAAATAGAGATATTTTTGTTTTAGAGATTCCAAAATATATATTTTTAGTGTAAAAAATGTACCCTCTCCACACTCCATGGTGTAAATAGAACCAAGAACAAATGTATCATTGCGACAATCCCATGGCAATTTGTGGTAGGAACAGGAACCCTTTCCCTCACACTGAGTCTCACGGTCTGTGTCTGTGAACCAGGGCAGATAATTGTGACATTGCATCTCGTAGACCTCTGCCTGCCCAGGCTTTTGTGTGCTCACCTTCACAGGTGAAAAATAAAGTCTGTATGAACTGTTTGCACCTGTGGTGTTCTTTAAGCCTGAATCAAGGAGCCGAGCCAATGCTGACCAGTTTCAGAACTTGTGAAGAAGAGGTCTGAAGGTGGGTGAAACAAAGGTGTGCTGAGAGTGCCTTAAGAGAGATATGGGCACCTCCTTGGGGCAGAGCCATGAAGCAGGGCACAAGGGTCCTTTCTTTGGAGACTGCTTAGGCTTATGGTTGGGGAATCAGA
The DNA here is from genome assembly GCF_000696425.1 of Galeopterus variegatus. Lineage (NCBI taxonomy): Eukaryota > Metazoa > Chordata > Mammalia > Dermoptera > Cynocephalidae > Galeopterus > Galeopterus variegatus. The sequence goes on along the minus strand of NW_007726335.1, from coordinate 628,326 downwards.
CAGAATGAGAAGAAGGCTCATTTTGGAATTAAAACCAGGTTGATGAGAACAATTGCTAATATTTAAGGATTCTCCACTGCCTAGAAATCCAGATATTCAAATCTGCTGTCCCTCCAGAATTTTTTGTTTTTTTCTTTGTTTTGGTGGGAGGTACTCTGTTTCTCTGCCTCTCAAATCCCACTGTCAGAGGGTTGGAGAAAAGAGAAAGAGGGACGCAGTGGAGTAAGAGTAGAGAGACCAGTGAGAGGATGAATGGGAAGGGTGGGGAAGAGCCAGTCAGCAAGCTTTCCTGAGTGACAGGGAAGGCATGCACTGAAAGCATCCTGAACATATAGCACAGTGTGAACATTTTATTAAGTGAGAGCCAGTGCAAGCTGGGCCTGCAGTCTGTGGACACAGAACTCACTAGTCCTGAGGCCTTTTGCTGTCTTTTGGCTATTTTTTACCCCAACAGTATGTGTATACATTATATCCTTTGTCTCACAGAAAGACATGCTTAAATTTCGTTGAGTACTGTATGAGAAGGCTACTCATTTTTTATTTTTTGCATTAACTCTTAACTTTTTAAATTAAAAAAATTTTTCTTATTTAAAAATTTTATTTACTATTAGCATATTCATTCTTACAAATTATGATATTTCTTTATGCCTTTTGCCCGACCTATCACTTCCCAAACCCCCTCCCTCCCTCCCTCCCCTCCATCTCTAGCCACCCTTAGGTTTGTTCTCTCCTTCTGAAAGTTCAACTAGGAAACAGAGCCAGTCCTGATGCCTTGGGCTGCAGAAGGGTGAGGGTGTGGGTGCAGGGAAAGGGCATTTATTATTCTCACATCCAGGGTTAGTAAGCCTCAGGGAAAAGGATTCCGTTAATTGATACATGAAAAGTGCTTAGCGCATCACCTGGCTCATAGTAAGCACACAGTAAGCAATAAGAAATTTGGAGGAAGGTGATTCCTGTGTTAGTTAATTCAGCAGTAACCACATCAGGGCTCAAGTCAGCTTCTCTGCAGTTCTCTTGGTTTTCCCCTCATAATCCCAAGATGGCTCCTGAAGCTCCAGGCATCCTATCAGCCTGCATAACTTCCAAATGCAAGAATGGGTGAGGGGGCATTTTTCCAATCTCTCCCTCTCCCTCTCCCTTTTAAGGGGGAAATCTTTCCCAGAAGCCCCCTCCCTCAATGTCACTGGTCAGAACTGGATCACATGCCCATCTCTAAGATGGGAAAAGGGGGATGGGATTATCGTGTTTGGCTTGGACCAATTAGGCTAAATCCTATGGGGATGGGCCTATCTTTCTTGGCCATATTTCTGCCCGAAAACCTGTACAAAGTCAGGACTCTTAGCAAAGAGTGGGAGTTGCAAGTCATTAAATATCCAAAAGTTCTTCCAAGAAACCCAGGAGAACCTGAACCATGGAGCCTCCTGCAGAGTTGGAGCCAGGCTATAGAGAGCCATGAACCTCAGCAACAGGAACTTCAGGAGGCCAAGGAACTCTGTATTTCTCTATCCTGGCTTTACCTTACAGTCACCAGAGGAGATTTCCAATTTACTAATTCCTGGGTCCCACTCTACAAGAAATTAAATAGAATTTCTGGGGGTGAGTGCAGGAACGAATAGTTGTTAAATGCTGTCCAGATGATTCTTATGTACAGGCAGGGTTGGACACTAACTGCTGTAAAGCTTCACCTTTGCCTCGGCTTAGCTCTTCTGTGTCTGCTTCACTTCCAACCCACTTATTCTCACTCTCCACTTTATAATGTTCTTCTACATTATAACTCTGCTGCAATGTCAGTTTCTCTTGCCTAGACAATCACAGCCTTAACCACCTCCAGATTCTTTCAGCTTCAGCCCCCATTGCTCACAGCTTCACTGTCTGTATTTCCAAAATCAGATTCCCAAGACTGAGAAAGTGATTAGTCCCTGCTTGTCATTTCTTAGCAGGCTGCACTATAGGTCCCTGACAACCCTATGGACCAGGGACCTTTGGGTCTGTAGCCACCTTTGGGCTACCTGGGGAAGAGTGAGGGTCCAGTGATAAAGAATATGGCAGTTGAAGAATGTTTCTGCAGCAGGGGCTGTGACTTACCAGTTTACCTTAGGAGACAAGGGTCAGAGAGACACAGTAAGGATGCATCTGGTTATCTTAGTGATGTCCAAAGGCTGTTCTCCAAGTTACAAATTTGGCTACAAGTTTACCCCTTGTACCTTTCAGTTATGTTTAATTACAGACACACAGAGGCACATACTTGTAAGAAAAATGTGCAGGTTATTGCATTGCTCCTTGGCCAGAGTGCACGCTATGCTCTTGCTGGTTTGTGACGTCAGTGCTCATGAATAGAGGCTGAGGGTGTGATTGAGGCCCTCAGCAAGAGGCAGGGTATATAATAGGGAAATCAGGAATAAGCCTGCCTGAGTTTAAGTCCCAGCTCTGCCTCCACAGCTATATGACCTTGAGCAACTTGCTTCACTTGTGCCTCAGTTTCTTCACCTACAAAATCGTAGTGATAATACCACCTACTTTATAGGGTCAATGGGAGAGACTCAGAATTAACAAGCATTCTAAGGCAGTATCCTCCCCATGTACCCTCTGTGCCTCCTCCAATAGCAGCAGTTCCTCCCTTCTCTCACCCTCGCAGTCCTTGGATTTGCAGCTGTGTGGTGGAGTAGACCCCTAGAGTCCAAGGGAAAGGAGTCATGGTCACTGTAACCTTTATGTGGTTTGTCAGTATTAACTCATAGGAAGAAAGAGACTTTGCTTGGGCCTCCTGGCCTAAGCCATGTTCTCCAGCTCAGCTTCTACCTAAACCTTTAATCTGAGTTACGGAGTGCTTGCTTAGTTTTAAGATCATCATTATCTTGTTTGGCCATTAATTGGTGTATTGGGGGGGGGGGGGTTAAGAGATTCCCAAGCCCATAAAGGGTAATGACCATTTCTCTATTATTACCATAGTCCCCAAAGCTCCTTCATCCTCTCAGAAATTACACAATTATCATCCCCTGATTTCCCTAATAGCTGCAGTGGACAAGGAGAAAATATCCAGACCTTCACTCCAGGAAAAATGACAGGAAAACAGTTTTCTAGTAACTTTCAGCTGTGTGATCCTAACACTAATTTTGAGTCATAAGGGCCTCCATGACCTGTTTTAACAGTTTTATCATCACTGTCGTCACTGTCAAAGACCTGCCTCAGGCATTTCATAACATACTTTGCAGGGCTGAAGCACTTTACTGAGAGAATCGCTGATAATAGTGGCCAGCATCTATTGTGTGTGTGTGTTGTACACTTCACAAATACATTCTCTGGTCTAATCCTCACAGTACATGCAATGGGCACTATTCCTTCTACAATGAGGAAAACTGAGCTCAGAAAGAGGAAATAAGTTACTGAAATTCACACAGCTGGTAAGCGGCAGAGCTGAGGGTGAAGCCCTGTTTGTTTGCTTGGCATCTGTACTCTCAGCTTCCACTCTCTACAGACACCCTAAGTGGTCTGACTCGGGGGTTTGAGTCTAAAACACACACCTGATGTATACAGAAAAGTAAAAGGACACACTGAAAAATAAAATATTGGAAAAATGAGAAATTAGAGAACATACCGGTTAATTTCACTTGTAAATAGCAGGTCAAGAAAATGAATAAGAATTCAAATTCTTATTCTAGAATAATTCAACAAATTCAAATTCTGGAATTTGTTCCAGAAAGTGTTCCTAGGATATGGCAGGTATGCAACAAATTTTTTTCTTAAAGGAATAGCCCAGGGAAGTGGTCACTGCTCCTGAGCAATCCTGGAAAAGCTTTCTCAGGAAGAAGAACATTAGGACTCGTTGTTGAGATGTAAAGAACTCAAGCACTGATCATGTATTTCAGGAACCTGAGTAAATAATTGTTGGTGGCTAAATTGTCACATTATAATCCATTGCATTCCTCTCCCTGCCTTGTGCTCAAGGGACTCGTAATTTCACTGTACGTGACAGTGTTCAGACCCCATGGAGAGTACTGTGGTCTGTTCAGATGCTGTTGGAAAAACAGAGAAGCCCAAAGCATGCCCTTGGGAGAAACTTGAAAATAAGGAAGAGTCCTGGCAGCTGGATTTATTTCATCACTGTCCTCAAAACTCATGTTTTGAGTTCCTGCCATTGAAGGGTATGGAGGAATAAAAGACTTCTCAGAGGACCTACAATTGGACCCATATCAAAAATAAGACAGCACAGTGGTGATTACTGCAGGTTCTGTGGGATGAAGGAAGGGATCCTTTCAGAGCCAGTGAGGCCTCCAAAGAGAAGACAGGATTGGAGGAGGGAAAGAAGGGGGGTATAGAGTGGGTCCCAGAGGCAGGAGTGCTAATGGCATGTTCTGACAGTGAATTGACTGGTTTGCTTTCTGTTAAGGGCTTTGTATAAGCAAGCAATTGTGAGTAAAATTGGAGTCGGAAGAAGAGCTTACATGCCAGGTTAAGGTGTGAAGGACTAGCCTTAACCTCCAAGGCACCACCTAAGGGGAGATGTACTTTAGTTGATGTTTTGGAAAAATTCATCTCATAGCAGTGAGGAAGAAGAATTGGAAAAGGGAAAAACGATGCAGCTGGGCCAGGGCCAGAGCAGTGATGATGGAGAGGAAGGGGTAGATGAGGGAGATGAAAGAAAAACTAACAGGCCTTAGTCCGGTGAGCCACTAGACATGGGGGAAACGCAGGTGGAGTAAAACACGCTCCAGTGTCGCATCTGAGAGAAAAGGTGTCATGTAAAAAAAAGAGTAAACTCATTCAACAGAGCTCCAAAGGACATAACCCAGAATAAATTATCTTCTGGGAGGCAGATTTGGGCTTAATATGAGGAACGTACAGCTAACGCTGTCCAAGAATGGAATTAGCCATCTCAAGACCAGCAAGGGCCCAGCGCTGGGGATGCCAGGAAGCTACCGTGGGAGGATGGACTTGAGGGATAGAACGGGCGCTGCAGACAGACAGCAGCGCCTGGGAGCAGGAGGAGAGATGGGAGGGTGGTGATGAAGGAGTGGGTGGGGAACAGATGTCTGAGTCGAGAGGAGGGAGCAAGAGGGTGCAGGGAAGAAAGGGAGTGGGATGAGGTTGTCTGTGTCTGAGGCCAAGCAGGTAGGTGAGGCCCTCAGCACTTCGAGTCCCCACTGCCCTGGGGCTGGGTGTTTGGGTTACATGGGACCCAGATTTTTTTTCAAAAAATAGGAATCCGTAAGAACACAGGAAGACATTTTCTTGATTGTCCCTGCCCCCGCCTGCTTATTGTAGGACCTTCAGACCCTCTTAAAAGCCCCCAGGGATGAAACACGTCTGCTTGTGAGTATGATGACCTCAATGACAACTTCTCCATCCCAGGCTCCAGTTCCAGCTCTGTGTCATCCCCATTGCTGAGCAAGACACTACTGCTGCCACCAACTCCACCACCCATCACAGACATGCTGTGCCAATCCACTCTGTACTGGGCCAACACCCCTGTGTGCAGGTTACTTTGGCTCACGGGGACTGTCAGTGCAGTGATGCCGAGCAGCTTACCCTCATCGAGGGGTCAGAAGCCTTTTTTCCCAGCATTGAGGCTGATAGATTCTCAAAGCCAAGTTGCCTTGGTTTCTCCCGTGGGCCCAAGGGAGAGAGTTCATTACAAGGTGGCAACTGCCTTGGAAGGCCCAGGTCTCACAATGGGGACTGAACACGTTAACCCCTACTGCTAATTACCCACCCTGGTCCAATCAGCTGTATCCAGTGTCAGGGTCATGTGGCAGCAGAGGGTCACGTGCCTGCTAGGCAGTTGCTCCTAGCAGAGGTATGGGTAGGACCAGCGATGCATAGCATCTCTAATATAAAAAGCTACCATACATTGAGTGTCCAGTATGTGCCAAATGCTGGGCCAGGTACTTGAAATGCATAATTTGCCTAACTCTCATGACTTTTTGAGGTAGACATTGTGATTCCTTTTTTACAGGTGTGGAAACAGGTTAAGAAAAGTAATTTGCCTGATGATGTAGATGATGCAGCCAGCAGATGGCAGAGCTGGGATTCAAGCCTAGGTCTTTCTGAGTCCAAAGCACATTCATGCTCAAATACACATCACTGTTTTGACCACATTGATTCAGCTGGTCCCATTTTCTTGGCCCAAAAGACCACTTTGAGAGCTGAGTAATTTGCTTTGGCCATATCTACACTGACTTGTTTGTTGACTCAACAGATAATGATGGAGCACTTACTCTGTGCCAGGCACTGTCCCCAATTCTTAGGACAGTGGTGAACAGGTCACGGAGCTTCCAGTATAGCAGGGGGTGACATAAATGAGTACATTACATTGAAGAGGAGGCTGACTTCACCAATAGACAGGCAGTTCAAAAAACCTTTGTAAGGGATCCCTAGCCTCATGTTGTCACATGGCCCTGGCCAGGGTGAAGTCAGGATATATGCTTGTGGTTCTGGTTCTGGTCCTGACTCTGCTCATTACTAGCTTCAGTTTCCTCATCAGTATAAATGAGGGGACACATTTAGATGGTTTCTAAGCCCTCTTCCAATTCCTGCATTTCCTGAGTCTATATGGTGGGCAGGAATTGCTTGGCAGGATCAACCCTGGGCCTCAGGTGTGGTGAGTCAGGAGCCACAGAGATGTGACAAGCCTGGAAGATTGGACAGGTACAAGCCCAGGGAATCATGGTTAGGGGACCAGAGACATCTAGGAGGGTCCAGGCAAGCTGGAGTCTGGAATTCAGCAGGTGAGAGCTTGAGATGGCAGCACTGGCAGAAGAAATCCTTTATAGGACCTACACTCGGGGACCCTGTTGGGGCAGTCTGGTGCCCATGTCCCTGTGTGATCTCCTAGCTCTGGCATATTGACATTGATGAAGGTCCAAAGTAAAGGGTTTGTGGCCTCCAATCTTGCCTAGAGAAGGAAACACAGCTCCATTCATATTCTCATGAGGTCGCAGACTCAGCTTTGCATGTCCTTTAATGAGTTATTGGAAAAATCTAACCAGAGGGAGCCCGCATTATGTTACTGCAGAGATAGTCACACCCCCAGACAACACTGTGACCTTGCAGATCAAATCCCTGGAACCGGAGTCGTCGTTCCACTGGCATTATCCCAACCAGGAAGGGTGGAAATGAACACCCCTAAAGGAAGGAGGAACATGTCTAGGCCTCCTGATCAGCCTTTCATCATGTCTACAGCAAATATCCCACTACCGATACCACACTATGGTTATCTCACCAGCTGCTTTGAGAGGTAACAAAGGAAAAGTCATTCTCCTGCCTCTGGCCCGTCCTTCCCACCAACTACTCCTCTAACACAGTCCCTCACCCCATCACCAACCACTGGTTCCTTCTCATCCATCTCTCCCCTTGCACAGGACAAACATACCAAGATGTGCCATATGTCAGGGGATACTATGGAGCCTCATTCTTCTCTTCAACCCCCAGCTCCAGGCTCCCCTGGTTCCTGCTCACATTGGCCTCCATAGTGCATGCCCAGCAAGGCCTCCAGCTCCTCATCCTCTACGTACTGCTCCCAGACTCCCCCAAGAATTAGAATTGATTGAGGTACGTGGATGCTATTGGGCTAGACATAGTTTCAAATAAAATATACCTTTTATGGAGCACTGTATAGTAGGTATAATTATTCCTATTTTATAGATGAAGAAACTGAGGCTCAGAGATGCTAAGTAATTTTCCTGAGATCACACAGCTATTAAGTGGCAGATCTGTCTTCAAAGCCCTTTCCTCTTTCCACTACGTTAATTTACCTCCCAGAGCCTCCAGAGGAGGCTTTCTTAAGCTTTTTAAATTCCTGCCCCCACCAGCCCACAAGATTTTGTCTAGCTTCAACTTCTGTATCCTGTATTAGGAAAACAGGTAAATTTTTCATTATCAAAATATACAATTATTTTATATTAAATATGCCTTTTCCCACTCTATATCCTGCTCCTTCCCTGCTCCCCATACCCCAAGAGAATCTGCTGTGCAGATTCAGAGGAAGAGATTCTCACCACCCCCACCCAGCTCCCGAGGGCAAAGAGCTGCCTCAGAGTGGTGTGATTCCATTTGGAGAGAGGCCAAAATTCCCCTGTACTCAGACAGAAGAGCACATTCAGAAAGAAAGCTATCTGCCAGTGCCTTAGAATGGGAAGTACCATGTCTTTGAGCTAGAATCACAGTCAAAGCACAAGAGAACAGACCTTCCAGGGACGCTAGGATGGGACACAGGCACCCATCCTTCCTCTCTCCTTTGCTTGGGCCATCTTGGTCAAAAAATGCCCAAGTGCCCCAGTTTGGCCCAAACTGGAAGGGAGTGATAGGGCCTGGCTTCTTTCTTCATAGCAGCCTTTCTGCATACAGCATCTTATTTGATCCTTGAAACTGAGAGCATTTATTGTTATTTCCCTTGTACAGATAAAAACATTCAGGGCCAAAGGGCCAGTCATGCTGTCCCTTCTGAATCTCGATGCCTTTCTGTCTAGGTTTATACATTTTCACGCCATTTCCTTTCAAAGTGGACATTTACCTAAAGTTTGTTTAATGGGTCAGATTTTTAAAAATTATCGTAAAAGTAAATTACAGAACTGTGCTGCCCAATATGCTATCCGCTAGCTATGTGTGGTTATTTAAACTTAATTTAAATAAAATTTTTAAAAATTCACTTCTTGAGTCTCACCAGCTGCATTTCAAGTGCTCCATAGTGGCATGTGGCTAGTGGCTAATGGCTAGCACGCTGGAGAGTACAGAATAGAACATTTCCACCACTGCAGAAAGTTCTATTTGACAGTGCTATTATCAAATATTTAGAAGGTACAGAAAATCATAAAGACACATAGAAGTATAAGTGTATTTACTTTCTATTGCTGTGTAACAAATTACCACAACCTTAGTGACTTAAAACAACACACATTTATTATCTCACAGTTTCCACAGATCATGAGCCTGGGCATAGCTCAGCTGGGTCCTCTGCGCAGGGTCTCTCATGAGGCTGCAATCTAGGTGTCAGACAGGGCTTCAGTTTTATCTGAGGCTCAGGATCCTCTTCCAAGAGCATTCAAGTTGTTTGCAGAATTTAGTTCCTTGTGGCTGTATGCTCTAACTTTCTAGTCTTACTAGTCACACTCATGGGGATGTTCCTTTCTGCTTCAGCCACACAGGTGAGGAGCAGAGGCAGGACCTGGCCCCTCCACCACTGGTGAGCCTTCTCTCAACTTGCTGGGCCTAAACTCCACTCCCCATCTGGCTGTTATTTCAGTTTCTCATCTAACTCTGCCACTCACTAGCTGTGTGACCCACCCTGGATAAGACACTTCCCTCTTTGGTTATCAGTTTCCTTTGTAAAAATAGGATGTTTAATTTTGATGAGCTATAAGTTCCCTTCATATTATTCCTATCATCTTATGATATTTTTGAAATTATTCTAATTATTTCTACAATGCAATGTACATATTATGTATTTAATGTTTATTTTATGGTGCATAAGTATCATAAAATAGCATTCCCAGACAGAATGGGTCTCTATGTTTAATCCAGAAGCATAAATATTGGGTTTGAGCAGAGCTGCTGTTGAGCTGAGAGATACAGAAACGATGTAGAGGTACAGAATCTGAGGTGCTGGTGTTGCCTTCGGACTTGGGAGTCTCAGGGAGGATAAGGTGTGTGTGCAGGGGGGCAGACAGGACATAATTACAAGGAAATCCGCTTGCCTAGCTCCCTTGTTTTAGGGTCCCAGCAGCCACGGGACCCCAGCATTAGGAGGGAGGTCTGACCCCTCCTCATTTTTACTAGTGCTGTTATATGTTTCCAAAGTCTTTCTTTCTTGGTCGAGCCTCTCCTGGGCAACACTCATCTTGCCACAAGACTCTGAAAACCACTGCAGCTCAAGCTGCATGCTGCATCCTGCCCTGCCCCTTTGGATGTAGTGCTTAGAGTAGATTACGCTTGCCAAACCCCCTTTGGATTTGATCTACTGATCTCACCTGGGGAGGAGAATAGAGGCAGGTCTGCCTCTTCTGCCTTGAGTTTTCCCAGAGCCACTCTATTCTTGTGCAAGTTGTACCCTGAAAGAGAGTCCAGGTAAAGGAGAGAATGAATGGGAGCTGAACCCTAACCTACACTCCACTCACCACACCATGTGCCCTCACCTGGTTGTGTTTGGTTGGATGAGGGGCACCTTTTTCAAAACTGCACAAAGGTGCCTTATGGGCTAATGATGATCCTGGGTTTCCCAAGCTCCTGTGACTCCATCTGCCACCCCCTCGGTCCATCCTCCCTTGCCATGTCTTAGATTTCCTTGTCTCTTCTCACCCACTGAAATGTGACTCTGGCGCCTCTTGATCTGCCCTTGGGTGTTTCCTCTTGAAGTCCTGTTTCTGTCCTTGCCACTGCTCTCGCCTGCTTCTCAGACTTCTGACTGATCCGCCACCAGCTCCTAGGGAAAGTCAGGCTTCCGCGAAAGCAAAGTGCCAGAAGCGTTATTGGTAAAGCTTGAGAATATAAGGGGTATGCTCACAAAAGGAAGCAGGTTCCTAAGGACATAGGAGAGGGACTGGTTAGGAAGAGGCCAAGAAGGACATGAGCCTGGGATGGGAGGGCTAAATTGATGGGCATACGAGAATAAGAAAGCACTAGAGCTGGGGGGCTCTGGGGGAAGGGCTGGTGACAGTGCTGCTTTCACTGGAGATGCAGCACACAGAGCATCAGAAATGTGCCAGGAGTGCCAGGCAGGGGCTTGGAGTTGCAGTGAGTTGATAATTATAGAATGCCTGGAACAGCGTTTGGCACGTAGTAGGTGCCATGTAAGTATTTGGTAAATAAATACGGACACAGCATTGGTATTCCCTGGTTTCTCTTTATCTTGGAAGTCATCCTTCCTCCAAGCATATCTCCAGTGCCTCAGAAAAGTCATAGGAATCCCCCAGGATTAGGTTCAAAGAGCAGAGTTAACCACAGGCAATGAGCATTCTCATGCACATCATCATTTTCTCTCCGTGGTCATCTCTTTCCCTAGCCTGCCCTTGAAATAGATTGTTAATTCAGAAGAATCTTTTACATGCCAAAGTCCAAGAACTGGCCTGTAACTAGACTAGACTATAAACTTCTTGAAGACAGGGGCCATGTTCATTATGTCTGTATTCCAGGTAAAGCATTGCCTCTAGCACACAGTACATGCTCATTAACTCTTTGTTAAATGAACGTATAGCCCAACCCTGACGCAGAATTTGCCTACAAGTATATCCCAATTAGTTTCAACAATATTTGGGGAGAAGTCAGATCAATACCACATAGATTAACTACAAAACAGGCTCAGTTGGGTCCACGTTGAGGGTCTGCTTATTGGCGTCTGCGCATAAAAGGGTTAACTCAACAGGCCTGGGTTGTTCAGACCTTGAACCTTCCTAAGAAAGGCCTGACTTCAGAACTGGCCCTTGACTGGCTCCTGGGAGTTGACCTTTGAGCCTTTGGAATATCCTGCCTGATAAGAGTTTTTTTCTATGCCTGAGCCTTAGGCCCCACTGTATCAGTTTAGCCAGATAGTTTGTGCTAACAATATGACTTATGGTGAACACCTGTTCTTTTACAAGTATGTCTGTGGCCCTGGGCCATGCTCTATCACTTTGACCTCTCAGGGGGTGGAAAGCTAGACACTGAGTAGCTAAGATCAGTCTCAAGGGCACTGGCCTCCAATAAAAACCCCGGACAATAAGGCTTGGATACACATCCCTAGTGGGCAATACTTTGCATGTGTTGTCACACATTGTTTCTAGGGGAATTAAGTGCATCCCCATGAGACTCCACTAGGAGGGGACACCAGAAGGTTAAGCCTGACTTCTGGACTTCACTCATGTACTTTTTCCCCTTGCTGATTTTAATCTGTATCCTTTCACTGTAATAAACCATAACATGAGCATATCAACTTTTCTGCATCTGGTGAGTCCTGCTAGTGAATCATTGAATCTGAGGGTGGTCTCAGGGCACAGACTGACCATACAGTGCCTGTAATCAAAGAAGCTTAGAAGTGGATGGTTCATTCATAACAATCTTTGTCTTCAGCTGCATTGATGCATCTCCACAGAAACACTGCATTCACTCATGCATATATTCATTCAAGCAAAAATATTTCTCAAACACCTAAATGTGCAGATATTGCATTCCAGGTACTGGAGCATACCAGTCAGTGAAACAAAGATCTCTGCCCTTGTGGAGTTCATGTTCTAGTGGGGGGAGGGGGAGAGGCTATAAGCAATACACATGATAAATAAGGTGATAAATGCTATGGTAAAAAATAGTACAGGTACAGGGGATCAGGAGTACTGGGGTGGGTGTGGGGATCACTGAGATGAGATGTGTCTTGACAGAGATGAGGGAGCTGTCCATTTGGGTTCTTGCCTCAGAAGTTCTCTGGAGGACCCACCTTGTCCCTTGAGTGGGCAGTCATTTTCATTCTGTAATGAGCACTATAATCACTTATGGAGCTTGTGGGGAAAAAAAGCAGATTTCCAGGCCCCATTTGTGGGGGGCGGAGGAGATGAAGTGAGGAGGAATAATATTGTAACAAGCACTTCCAGTGAGTCTGATGCTGGAGGTCTGGGAACAACACTTAGAGACACTGCATTAGGCTGCCTGGAAGACAAATGAGACACAGTCCTTGCTCTCAAAGAACTGTCTTTAGTGATGATAGAGGCGTATCTGGGTAAATGTCAATGCCTTTTGGAGCATTTCTCTGCTATTAATACAGCTATGGGGAATGTCAACTTCTGAATTGACAATTAGCTGACAGTAGAGTGCTCTGAAGGGATACATTTTGAGGAGATAGGGTAGGGGGAACTAGGGGACAGAGGTGAGGGTTGCTGCAATAAAAATTTAGGTTCCCAAGAGCAACAGGAGAGGTGCTGAGAGGCCAGAAAAGATCTCCTATGAAAAGATAGGAGGTCTCTGAATCTTCCTAGGTTTCCCCAGAGGTGGCTCTACCTGAAGGACAAAGTCTTTGGTCATGGGGAGAATGGGGCCTTGGAAAGAATGGCAAATGCTTGTCAGGGCTGTGCCCAGCTGCCCTCATATCCCCTTTACCAGCTCTGTGTGTTTATTCCCATTGGCTCTATCAACATCTTGTCTTCAGAGGATAAAGCATAGGCTCCTGGAGTCACTTCTTCCAGATGCACCAAGAGATGGAAGGGCCTGCAAGTTTACATCCCTCTGGATCAGTTGCCAGTGACTGATAGGTGCAGAAGTACAAAGCCCAGTTCCTCTGCCCCGAGGTGGGGCAAGCTCCACCGCAAAGCCTACTCCAGAACTCCCCTTGGGATCAGGCTGAGGCTAGGACTACACCTGAAATCAAAGTCTTGCCTGGCTTCTACTCCTTCCCTATTTTGCTTTCCCCACTCCTTTATAGGATTTTCCTGGGACTCTGTCTTATCTAACCTAAGATAAGAGAGACAGAGAAATACTTCAAGCATCAAAGCAACCCATACCCTGGCTCGCAGTTCTTTAGGGAGAAGGCGGAAATGAGCTAAACCTGTTCTCATGGCAACCCAGAGGGGCATTTCTCTCTCCTTCCTCAGCCTGGATTGCCCAAAGCTGCCCAGCTTGGCTTCTCTAGTAAAGGCATGTTAGTGCCCAGGTGGCACCTGGATAGATGGTGCCAGGTTTCAGACTGCCCTGAGCTACAGGAAACTGATGGAAAATGTCAATTTACTACCAATTTCAGGTATTTGGGTTTTTTTTTTCCTTTTTGTCTTTTTTCGTGACCGGCAACGGATCGCAACCCTCAGTGTTGCACCCGTACCAGACAGGGACCGGCAACGGGATTGCAACCCTCGGTGTTGCGCCCGCACCTCGCTCAACCAGTGAGCGGCTGGTCTGTATGTGGGATCCGAACCCTGGGTGGGAGCGCCGCCGCGCTCCCAAGCAGCGCACTGTAGCAGTGCGCCACCGGGCCGGCCCAATTTCAGGTATTTGTAATCTGCAGTCGGAATGGGGTAAACTACTTCAAAACTCACACAGAGAGGACTTGCTTTTCTTAGTAAACCTAGAAAGCTGCCCAGACAGTTTGGGATGTGCAGAGATCCACAAGAGACTTGGCTAAAGAATTGAACTTTCCTTGCCATCTTTGCTTGGCCTGCCCTCTGCTGGAGCAACTCGTGAACAGCAGCTGGTTAGGAGGGAGGGATCCAGAACAGGAGGGCTCTAACACCCCACTCAAATCTTACTCATCCTTTAAGGTCCAACTTAAGTGTCACCTCCTCCAGGAAGCCTCCTCCAATTACTGCAGCTGGAAGCAAATTCTTTACTGTGAGCTCTCACGGCCTTTCATTTACACTTCCCTAATAGTGCTGTCTACCTTATGTCATGGTTATTTATTACATATGTTATCTTCCCGACTAATTTGTGAGCTCCCAGGAGAAAAGGATTGTTTTCTTCCTTTTTCTTTTTTTTGAAATTTACTCCCAAAGGATTTTGCACCTGGGTAGAAATATCTCCTACAACTAAGCCCTGAATTCACATCATTAAAGAGAATCCTTTGAATTCAACTGTTATATCTCCAAAAAGGCCCAATTAACATGTAACTATGAAAAGATGTAAACAAGTTTCCTGGACTGTGAGTCATTAACCATTTAGGGCATTAGCACGTTGGCAGAGCCCAGACTCAGAGAGCCATGGTATTATGGGAAATGTTTTTAGGTGGCAAAGAAGATGAAGAAGGAGAGGGTTGAGCATGAGGAACTTCTGAAGATGGTTGACTGAATAAGGTTCGGGAGAGGTTGGGGGTTTGGAGGGAGGCAGAAAGGTGCTAAAGACCCACTTACCCTGGGGTAGAGGTTCCAGAAGGACAGGTGGGGGGCATGCATCGACAGAGCCATTTTATCTTGTAGGACCCAAAAAGAAATTATTAGGTTGAAATGCAAAACAGACAGACAAAAAACCCAGTAAAACAAAATAAATACTTAAGTGTCAGTAAAATATAACTTTATATCAACTTTATTAATTGCTAAGTTTAGCATTTATAAATATTCATTTGATTTGAAAAGAATTTGTGGGTTAGATTTTCTCACTTCATAAGAATTCCCGGGTACAGACAGTGACTCCTGAGTAATTGTACCCAATTGTAAATTAAATATTACTCATAGCCAAATAATTTCCAAAGCAAAATTATAAAACTCCTTTCAAATTTATGGGGCAAATTATATTTAATGTAGAATGTGAGTACATTTTAATCTAGTTGACATAATAAAACTAGGAGTCTCTGTGGCTCACAAAGTTCTTCAAATGGCCCTGAGTATCAAAGATCAATTTCCATCATCCACTTCACAATTTCACTCTTATAGTATCACGGTCTTCACATCCCATATACAGACAAGCACCCTGACACAAGCTGCCTCCTTCTCTGCAACACAACTTGGATTTACCTTCTTGTTCACATACATAGGCAAATATCTTACAATTCCTGATCCCAAGGGACCTTCCAGAGGGAACTAATGTTATCCATTTCTTATGTATACTTTCTGAGTATTGTATGTATTTACAAGCAAAAACCAAGTATGTATTCCCCACCTTCCCCTTTTACACAGACATTAATATTCTGAATATGTTGCTTACACTGCTATCTTCCTTGTCTTTTCTATTTAACAATCAAATCCCTTTTTTTAAACCCATAATTATGAGGAAACTACTAGTAACCTTGCCTCCAAAAAAGTTCGGAGGAGGAGAAAAGTACAGCCTTTAAGAGATAGAAGCAATTTGTATTCAGTCAGCAAACAATGAGTGGTCTGGTTGGTTAGCTCAGATGGTTAGAGCGCAGCCTCATAAAATCAAGGTCGAGGGTTTGGTTTTCCATACTGGCCAGCTGCCAAAAAAAAAAAAAAGAAAGAAAGAAAAAAATGAGCTACAGAATGTAGTCAAAGAGAACTCTTAAGTCATTTTATTCAGAAACAATTTAGACACCGTAGAGCATATCAAAATCAGGGGATATGGAATGGGTGAGCTCTGTAGAAACCTGATGGCCAAGAATGACATTTTTTTTTTTTTAATTACAAGAGAAATGGTGATGGAGAAGGCCAATGCATAATCTTTCTCCTCTTCCTCCTTTCTTTCCTCTCTTATTCTTGTTGGAAACAGGAAGGGTTGCCAAGAAGTCTGGAGGAATAGCCACACACAAGCAAAGAGAGCTTTGCTGAAAACACACTCTGGTGCACAGGGGTGGTATGGGAAGGAGTGCCTGGTCACAGCAGGGCTGCAAAGCAGGGGACACAGCACTAATACCAGAGACCGGTGAAATGAGGGTTAAGTTCATAGCTAAGAGAGGAAAGGAGGAAAATCTAAGGTTTAATCAGGTTGTGTTTTCTCTTCTTATGCAGAAACTTAGAAGTTTCAACAGAGTGATATTTATTTAGTGGCCGTTGTGAAACAGGCAGTAGGACACAGCAGTGAGAAAAATAAAGTCCCTACTTCATACAACCAACTTCCTAGTCAGGGAGAAAGATGATAAATGAATACATGGCAAATATGTGTGACATAATATCAGGCTGAGATCAGGCACAGGAAGCATGGCAAGGGGACAGAGAATGGCAGTGTCACATGGGGGTTGTATGTGACTTTAGACAGGGTAGTGTAGTCAAGAGAGGCCTTTCTGAAGAGGTGGTGTTCGGGCAGAAACCCGAAGGACTGAACTATGAGTATTCCAGTCTCTGGGTCATGAATGTTCCAGGCAGAAGCCCTGGTACTTGGCAATAGTGGGAGATGAGGTTGGGGAGGTGAGTCCCAGTGAGAGGCTAACTGGCAGGGAAAAGCCAGCGTTGAAAAGAGTGAAATGGAATAGAATAGAAAAGAAAACATCATAGTGCATTGTGTGTGGTACAGTAAGTATTGTCTGGGGACATTTTTATTCCAGATGCGTATGTGTGCATGTAATAGGTCACAACAGAAATGGTGTTTCTTACACTGGGTGTCTCAGTCAGAAAAGCTTGAAAGCCACTGATGTGAAGGTACTTAATCTGGACCTGAGACCCCCATCTTTACACACATGCACGTGTGTGCTCACACACACACAGTTATATACATAACATACACATATGCATGTATATAGTAATAAACTTTTTATTTTGGAATAGTTTTAAATTTACAGAAAAGTTGTAAAGATAGTACAGAGACTTCCTATATTCCCCACCCCCCAGTTTCCCCTAATGTTAACATCTTACATTACCATGATAAATTTGTTAAAACTAAGAAAACAACATTGGTATGTTACTATTAACTAAACTCTAGACTTTATTTGGGTTTCAGTAGTTTTTACAGGTTTTAATTCCAGGATTCAATCCAGAGTACCACTTTGCATTTAATCATCATCCTTAGCCATCTCTGGTCTGTACTAGTTTCTGTCTTTACTTGTTTTTTATGACCTTGACAATTTTGAGGAGTATTGGCGAGATATTTTGTAGAATATATCTCAATTTAGGTTTGTGTGGTGTTTCCCTCATGATTAGAGTGGGGTTATGGAAGACCACAGAGGTGAAGCGCCCTCCTCAGCACATCTTATCGGGGGTATGATATTAACGTGACTTATCACTGGTGATGTTAACCTTGATCATTTGATCTAGGCAGTGTTTGCCAAGTGTCTCCACTGTAGATTACTATTTTTCACCTTTCAATACTGTATTCTTTGACTGTGAGTTACTAAGATCAGCCCACATTAAGGAGGAGCAAGAATTAAGCTCCACCTCCTAAGGGGAGGGAGATTGTAGATTACTATTTTTCACCTTTCAATACTGTATTCTTTGACTGTGAGTTACTAAGATCAGCTCACATTAAGGAGGAGCAAGAATTAAGCTCCACCTCCTAAGGGGAGGGAGATTACTTATATTATTTGGAATTCCTCTTTAAGGAATATCTGTCCCTTGCTCCCCATCTATGTATTGAATCATTAATTTATACCAACATGGACTTATTTATATTCTATATTTTGGGTTGTAATTCAATATCATTTTATTTATTTTGCTGCTCACATTATTCCAGCTTTGGCTCCTGGGAGCTCTTTCAAGTTGGTTCCTGTGTCTCTATGACATCCTTTTATTTTTCGAGCACTTCACTGATCTCTGGCACTACAAATCGCTGATCTTTGTATTTTAACATCCTGCCCAGTAGTGATGGCTTTGCTGGTTTTTTTCCTAGCAAAAATTTACATACGTCGACTATTATATTAGACATGAGCTGGAAGGGCTGAAGTGAGGAGGTGGGGCCTACTTGTTGTCCCCCAATGTCTATTCTCCCCTTCCTCCAAAATTAGAGTTTTAGCTGGGTACGAGGTCACCAAGGTAAACCTACATTTCCCAGCCTATTTGCAGGTAGATGCACCTACTGACTAAGTTCTGGCCAATGATTTGGAAGTGGAAGTGATGCAAGCCACCCCCAAATTCTTGCCCTTCAAAGGATTGAGCATGAGTGAGCTCCCTGGGTCTCTCTTTCCCTCCCTGATGGCTGACAGATGGTGAAATCCACAGCAGGCTTTTCCTATTAGCTGCAGCAACTACCCTCTTGTTGGGTAGTGGTTCTCCGGCAGCTGAACTGAGGGAGCCCCCCAACCTGTTCTCCATCCCTAGGAGTCTTCATAACACCACACAGGCAGGACAAACAGACAGACAAGGCCATCAGAGAGTGGACATCACCACTGAAACAGTGCACAGTTGGGTGACCTGTTAAAAACAGGTCCAGGGAGAATGTGCAAAGATAAAGCTGAGATGGCTGAGAGAGAGTGGTCTGTGAACCTTCTAGCAATGGCCCACCTCCCCACTCTCTTCAAAGGTGGCTGGGCAGAGGTGGTACAACTCAGAGGCATGGCTCAGGAAGCCAGATGAAAGTCTGAGACACCTCCTCAATGTCAGTGGGTGGTAAGTTGCCTTGGTTGGTTACAAAAAGGAGATATAGTTCTGATTTCACTTTTTCCCTTCTCTCTCCCTCTCATCCCTACTCCCTTTTAATTATGACAAATGCTAATGATCAGAAACTGTGAAATGTTTGAGGAATAAGAAGAGCTAAGTGATATTCTGAATCCCTAGGTAAGGATCAAGGGAAACTACTATTCATTGAGTTCCTACTATGTGCCAGTGGTCACACGGATTATATTATTCTTCATAGCAATATTGAAAGATAAATATTTTATCTCTAACTGTTTAAAAGAAGAAGGTGGCAGAAAGGTTAAGTAACTTTTCCAAGGGAGCACAGCAGGAAATTGACAGAACTAGGATTGGACTCAAGGCTGCCTGTCCCTGGCTCTTTCTCTTACCTTGTCATCTCTGTTTCCCCCTGGGTGCTCGGGGCCTGCCGTTCTTTCTGGAGAGGTTATTTGTTGAAACCCAGCATAGGAGCCTGTGAGGAAAATAGAATAGTTTAGGCAGGCCCCCTCGCCTCGGGTCCAGTTGGGGGTGGTGCAGCACATTCTTTGTAAACAAGTTTTGTGTGGGTGGGGTTAGTGCGCATGCACACCCATGTATCTTTTTAGTTTGTTGCTATTGTGTGTTCTTGAGTGTATGGAGCAGCAGCCCTGAAATGCTGGTCCAGAGAGCTTGCGTCTAAAAATAGAGCATGTTTACTTTGCTGGCAGCTGCTCAGTTTTTTTCTTTGGACTTTGCCAGTGACAGTGGAGTTTCTCTTTGGACTGCCTAGCTCTTAGATATGTGCGTGCTGAATAAAGCTTACTATTCCTTCAATGAAGGCTCCAAGGACCTTTTCCCGGTTACCTGGCTCGTAGACCTGCGTGACTGGGTTGGTGACCCAGTCTGGACAACTGGCTTGAGAGGTCTGTGAGCTCCAGACCCAGCCCTAGCTCTACAGAGCCCCATCATCCAGACGCTTGGCTTTCTTTCCTTGTGGGCAATTGTGATAGACTTTCCCCTACTCTGACACTGGACCTTCATTGGTGTCATGGGTCCAATCCTGCAGGCCTGGAGTCCATCTGAGTTCCTCTCATATCATCACCGAGGGAACAGCTGTAGACAGGGTCCCTGAACAGAAGCCACAGAGTCACGGCATGACAGTGTAGAAACAATTCCAGTGATTCTATGCCAACACTCTCTTATAAGAGGGTACTTCAGGGCCGAGCCCGTGGCGCACTTGGGAGAGTGCAGCACTTGGGAGTGCAGCGGCGCTCCCACCGCGGGTTCGGATCCTGTATAGGGATGACCGCTGGTGCACTCACTGGTTGAGCGTGGTGCGGCCAGTCTCAAAAAGGACAAAAAAAAAAAAAAAAAAAAGGGGGGTACTTCAAAAAGTTGGTGGAAAAATAGAATTAAAAGATAATACAGGCCGGCCTGGTGGTGCACTGCTACAGTGCGCCGCTTGGGAGCGCGGCGGCGCTCCCACCGAGGGTTCGGATCCCACATACAGACCGGCCGCTCACTGGCTGAGCGAGGTGCGGGCGCAACACCGAGGGTTGCGATCCCGTTGCCGGTCCCGGTCTGGTACGGGCGCGACACTGAGGGTTGCGATCCGTTGCCGGTCACGAAAAAAAGACAAAAAGGGAAAAAAAAAAAAAAGATAATACAAATATTTCTGTGAACTTTTTGAGGTACCCTCGTAAAGTTGGTATGATAGTGTTTGTGGATGCTACTTTTTCACATAATGTGGTGGATTAAAAATGGTCACAAAATCTTTGCTGCTCTTCCCATCAGAGATGGAGCCGATTTCTCTGCCCCTTGAGTCTGGGCTGGACTTTTGATTTCTTTGGCCAATAGAACATGGCAGAAATGATCTTGTAAGACTTCCAAGTAAGGCTTAAGAGCCCTGGCAGCTCCCACTTTGGTCCTCTTGGGATTCTTCCCTGAGACCACCATGCAGAGAAGAAGTCCAGGATATAAGCCCCAGTAGAGAGGCCCCACCAACCCGGCCATTCCAGACAAGGCCCCAAACACACAAGTGAGGCCATTCTGTACCATCAGCCCTGAATGCAGCCTTACAAGTGGGGACAGGAGGGACCAGCAGAAGAACTGCCCTCATAACCCACAGAGTGATAAGAAGTCATATATTGTTCATGCATTAAGCTACTAAAGTTCGGGTGGTTTATTATGCAACAATAGATAACTGATACAGTAGAATTCATTTTACCAAGTGCTTTTGCTCTACACTTACACAGAAGGTTTTTTCCTCTTGCAGTAGTAAAATATTTATCCACTGACCTTCTTTTCCAAGGTGTCCCCACCTTAGGGACTCCTGCCATGGGGGGAGAGAGCCCCGCCATCTCATTGTGCCAGTGAGTGAGGCCACTACTGGGAATGCATGCCCAGCTTGGGAATGAGCTGCCCAAGCCAGGAAACTAGACCTCTGTTTTAAATGACAGTTATTATAGAAAAACAGGATGTCTGAAACCAACACCAAAGAATAGTGTGCTCTTCAGTGACTGGTATCTCACTGCCTGATGTTGGGAGGGAGGAAGTTAGCAAGCCAAAGGGAAGTACAACAGCAGATGGAAGAGGCCAAGGGCCAGCCTCGCTGTGGGGTTGAGAGAGGCACAGGATGACTTGTTTCCAAGAAGTCTTTTTTTTTTTTTTTTTAAATATCTTTTTTGGGTCTTTGGATTCCCAGATAGTGAGGCATTAACAGAGTTATAGAAATTAATTTATTCCAGCAAACAATTCTGAACACCTATGAAGGATCACACCCTGTGCATGTGGATGCAGAGATAATACAGTGTCTGCCCTCAAGTGGGTCAGTTCAGAGTTGTTCAAGTCCAGATGCCTTGGTTGTAAGCAGCAATGAGTGTAAATACGTCAGGACATCTGCAGCAGCTGTGGTGTGATGTGAAAATATCTGTGAGTTTTATTGGTGACAAAGTTACAATTACTGCTAATGCTACTGGAGTTTGTTGGTTACATTTCATTGTTGAAGAAAATGTTTTCAGTTAGTAATCAGAAAAAAATATTTTTTTACCACTCAAGTTCACAGGCCCCATTAATTCTATCCACAAATACTAGGTACTGTGCCTACTGCAATAAAGAAAACTAAACAGTTGGTCCATATTATTGCAGCCCAGGAGCTCAGCTCTCGCCACACAAGAAACAGAAACGAATGGTTCAAAGTAGCACAAGTGCAGAAGACCCCCAGGCCTCCCGGGGTGGCTCCAGGAACTGTACCGTCAGGCGCTCAGGCCTCAATCTTTCACTCAGAACCTCTGTGTCCCTTGGTAAGTCTGTACCAATCTCCTCTCCACGGACAGGTCTCTCCTCTGTCCTAACTTCTGTTCCTGTATAACTCTGATGCACAGTGGCCTTAGATTGCCATGGTATTTATTTCTTGAATTTTATTTTATTTATTTATATTTTTGCTGGCCAGTACAGGGATCAAACCCGGGACGTTGGCATTATCAGCACCGTGCTCTAATCAACTGAACTAAACAACCGACCTTTTAAATTTAAAAAAAACCCTTTTTATTTGAAATAATTCTGAACTTACAAAAAGTTGCAAGAGTGGTACTGAGAACTGAGTATGCACTTTACTCATATTCACTAATTTTTAACATTTTGCCATATTTGTTTTATCATTCCCTCTATCCATATATGTATATGTATATATGACATACATATATGTATGCATGTATTATATATATATATATGCACACAATAATTTTCTAAACAAGTTGAGAGTAGGTCGCATATGTTATTTCTCTTTACTCCTAAATACTTGTGTGCATTTCCTAAATAAGGATATGCTCTTACATTTCCACATTACAGTGATCAAATTCAAGAAATTTAGCATTGACATATTACTTTTATTTAATCTATAGTACATATTCCAATTTCTTCAACTGACTCAACGATGTCCTTTATAGTCATTTTTCCCTGTGCAGAATCCAACCCAGGAAGGAGCACTGTGCTTGGTTCATGCCTTTCTTCTGGAACAGTGCCTCAGTCTGTCTTTGTCTTTCAAGTCATATTTTTGAAGAATACAGACCAGTTATATTATAGAATGCCCTTTAAGTTTCTCTGATGTGTCCTTGTGATTAGATTTAGGTTATGCATATTTGGCTAAAATAATACATAAGTTATATATTCTCCCTTGGGAAATCACATCTAAAAGTTTGTGATATTCATTTATTTCTTATTGGTGATAATGTGCTGTCTAGTTTCTCTAATGCATATTTACTATCTTCCCTTTTGTAATTAATAACTCATTTGTGGGTAGACATATTGAGACTATGTAAATACTCTGTTGTTCATCAAACTTCCCCCACCCTGCTTTGATTTTGCATGCATTGGTGGATCTTGCCATAATCAATTTTTACAATGCTCGCTGAAAAATGGTTACTTTTAAAACTTCATTCTGTCCATATTTGTCAGTATTTATTTATCTGATTGTCTGTTTTTTCTTTTTTGTTGTTGTTGCTATGCCGGTATGGGAATCCGAACCTGTGACCTTGGTGTTACCAGCACCACGCCCTCTCAGGTGAGCCCTATATGTTTTTTTGTTTTTTTTGTTTTTTTTATCACTATGGACTCACAGATTCTTATTTTATTCAATGGGTATAATATATGACTCTCCTTAATTATTTTGATGTTTAAAATTTTCATGGCCTAGATTTTGCCAGTAGATGTCCCATAACACTGATTTCTGAGTCTTTTTTACATCCTCCCATCTTATTTTTAAAGCACTTCTTCACTCTCTGGCATAAGACATTCCAGGCTCATCTGTGCCCTTCCTGCCTTAGCTCTGGAATTACCAATTTCTCCAAGGATCCCTAGTTCACAAAAGAAGACATACTCTTGGTCAATAAGCACATAAAAAGGTGTCAATATCATTAATCATCAGGAAATTCGTATTAAAACCACTGTGATATATCACTACACATCCACTAGAATGGCTAAAATTAAAAGAATGACAATAAAAAACATTGACAAAGATGTGGATGACTAAAATGCTTATACATTGCTGTTGAAACCACTTTGGAAAACAAATTAGCAATTCTTCATAAAGTTACACTTATAACGTTTTAAACTTACCATGTGACCTAGAAATTTTAATCCCACATATTAACCTAAGAAATTAAAATATATGTCCACACAAAGACTTGTACATGAATGTTCACAGCCACTTTTTCATAACTGAAAAGATTTGAAACAACTCGAATGTCCATTACAAAGGACTACTACTCTGCAGTAGAGAGAAATGAATTACTGATGCACACCACAACATGGGTTAATCTCACAAACATTATACTGAGCCAAAGAAGCTAGACACAAAAGAGTATATATTGTGTGATTCTATTTGTATGAAACTCTAAAGAAGATAAATCTAATCTATAATGATAGAAGCAGATAAGTTGTTGCCTGAAGCTGGCGGTAGGTGTGGGGCTTGACTGGGAAGGAACATCATAAGGAAATCTTTTGGGGTAACGAAAATGTTCTATATTTTTGCGGGGGAGGGTGATGGTTACAAGAGTGCAGGCATTCATCAAAACTCATCAAACTGTATACTTAGAAAAGGCTCATTTTATTGTCTGTAAATTACATTTTGGGACTGGTTGGTTAGCTCAGTTGACTACAGCAGGATAGTATAACACCAAGGTCAATTGTTTGGAGCCCCGTACTGGCCAGCCACCAAAACCAAAAACAAATCCCCAAAATTACATTTCAATAAAGTTGATAAAAAACAATATAAAAAGATATGCTTAGAGAAGTGTTATTTCTTTCTCAATCCCATCCATGCAGTGTTGTGCTAAATACTAGAGCCAGATTGTCCATGCTTGCAAGATCCAATTCTGTGCATCTCGGCAGGTAACTTAAAATTCATCGCAGTGGGAGTATTTACACCAAGGAAATGCAAATGTTACAAACCAGGGTTTTTACAGGGTCTTTTTTTGTAGAGGGTTGGTTTCCCAGCCTACCACTGCCTCTACCTTATCTACTCCCACCCCTTTGTAGGTAAAGCATTTCACTGGTTTCTGGTTTATTCTGCCTGTTTCTTTTTGTAAAAATAAGCAGATATGTGTTTGTCTTCTTATTTCCTCTTCTTTCATACACAAAAAGTGGCATACTATATATGCTCTTTTGCACTTTGCAATTCAGTTCATAGAGTTCATCTCTCTCTACAGTTGCATAGTACTCTATTATATGACTGCACTGTCGTTTATTCAACTAATCTCTGACATTTCGGCATTCAAGTGGTTTCCAGTATTTCACAATTACACATAATGCTGCAATAAGTAACACTGTGCCTTTGTAGTTTTGTACTGTTGGAGGTGTCTCTTGAACTTAAATTCCCAGAAGTGGAATTGCTAGGTCAAAAGGTACATGTATATGTAGTTCTGTTAGATATTGCCAACTTTCTCTCCATTGCATTGTACTATTTTGTATTTCTACCAGCAATCTATGAAGGTGCCTGTATCCCCATGACCTTGCCAACTATGTATGTTGTTAAGCTTTTGAATTTTTGCTAATCTTATGGGTGAGGAATGGTATTTCAGTGTAGTTTTAATTTGCATTTCTCTTTTTATGTCTTGTCTGACCAAGCCTTATTCTCTTTCTGAGGGAGAATCCAATTGGTGCACCTATCTGTGAATTATTTGCTTGCCCAGGCGCATTCAGCTCTGATCAGCTGTCTAGGCCTGTCCAGTAATAGGGGATTGATGGTTAAGGGAATTCTCAGAGGGCGTGTGGACTGAGCAGTCACTATAAGTATGAAAGACAGTGAGTAAATATTCGTACTGAAGTGTGTGTTGGAGCCAAGATGGCCCTTCTGCTAAGGCTGCTGGCTGACAATTCCTTTATTCAATATATATTTTTTGAGTACCTAATATGTGTAAAGTACTGATGTAGGCACCATGGAACAGGCATATTTTGTCTTAAAAACATATTATGAAACATTTCAAACATATACAAAAGTAGAGAAAATATATAATGAAACTCCATGGACCCAGAATCCAAGTATAACGACTATTAACTCATTTTTGTTTTTTTCATCTATACACATCCTTCCCCATGGCTTTAAATCATTTCATCTGAAAATATTTCAGCATATAAGAACGTAACCGTAATATCATTATTGTACCTTAAAAATTAATACTAATTGCTTAATGTCAAGTATTCACTCAGTTCAGGTTTGTGTATTTGTTTTTACAATTTGTTCAAATCAAGATAAAAAGAAGGTCCATATATTTGATTTATATGTCTCTCAAGTTTCTTTTAATCTATAGTTTTTCCATTTTCTCTCTCTTTTTCTTTTCCCTTGCAATTTGAATGTTGAGGAAACCAGGACATTTGTCCTATCAGGATTTTGCAGATGTGAGCAGTTATGTTCAATCCATTATTAGTTCTTTAGGGGATACGAAATGGTAATGTTTTAATTCTATCATTCCTTCTTTATTTATTAGCTAGAATATTTCCACAAAGAGAAACTTCTCATTAACTTCTCAATATCTCCCATAGGAAAGGCAAGATAAACACTTGAATCTTTCCCTGTTTTTACCAGTTTTCAACACAAGAATTGTCATGAATCAAAGGTATACGATTTAAATAAACATGTCTGATTCACTTTGTATTTTTCTTGCTAGGGTATTGAAAACTGGTAAAAACAGGGAAAGATTCTTTGGTTTATGTGATTATTTGATTTATTCTTTGATTTACTTGTTCAATTTTTAATTTTTTGATTTTTATTATTTTTATTTATATATATTTACAGTGTACAGAGTTGACTCTCAGTATCTGTGTACAATATGTGATGATCAAGTCAATATTATTAGCATGTTCATCATTACAAATCGTAATTACTTTTTGTTTCCCTTATTAAATTACTCAAATTATCCCCTCTCCCCCCACTCCCCCCCTTTTCCCACTTCTAGTGGTGGGAAAACTATAGGTCTGTTCTTTGCTTCTGAAAGTTTAATGTTTTATTACGGTCTTTCTTTGTTTCTTAGCTCCCACTTATAAGTGAGGACATGCAGATTTCTCTTTCTGCACCTGGCTAATTTCACTTAACATAATTTTCTCCAAGCTCATCCATGTTGCTTCAAATGGCAGCATTTCATTCTTTTGTAGGGTTGAATAGTATTCCATTGTGTATATATATCACATTTTCCTTATCCAGTCACCCAGTGATGGACATTTAGGTTGGTTCCATATCTTGGCTATTGTAAATAGAGCTGTGATGAAAATGGTTGTGCAGGTATCCCTTTGACATGATGATCTCCATTCCTTTGGGTATATACCCAGAAGTGGGATTGCTGGATCATTGGTAGTTCTATCTGTAGTTGTTTGAGTAACCTCCATACTGTTTTCCATAATGGCTGTACTAATTTACAGTTCCACCAACAATGTAGAAGAGTTCCCTTTTCTCCATATCCTCACCAGCATTTGTTATTCTCAGTCTTTTTGATAATAGCCAGTCTAGCTGGGGTGAGATGATATCTCAATGTGGTTTTGATTTGCATTTCCCTGATGATTAGTGATGTTGAGCATTTTTTCATGTACCTGTTGGCCATTTGTATGCCTTCCTTTGAAAAATGTCTATTCAGCTCCCTTGCCCATTTTTAAGTTGGATTATTTGTTTTTTTATTGTGAAGTTGTTTGAGTTCCTTGGAAGACAAAATTCAAACCTCAATGAGTTTGGGGGGACATTCAATCCACTACAGTACTCTATTCTGTTCCATTGGTCTATGTGTCTGTTTTTATGCCAGTACCATGCTGTTTTGCTTACTATAGCTTCATAGTATAATTTGAAGTCAGGTAGTGTAATGCCTCCAGTTTTATTTATTTTTTTGCTAAGAATTGCTTTGGCTATTTGGGGTCTTTTGTTGTTCCAATTACTTGTTTGTATGTATGTTATATATCAATGTAAAAGTTATTTTAAAATGAAGTTGGATCTTATGTTATATTCTTAGGGAAGTAAAACTGCAGAGGTGTGATGGAGTTCTTCATATATAGAGGAATTCTTTTGGTTTCAAAGTAGCTTTTGCATTTCTCAAGTGAAGCACCAAAACATATAAGATATTTGATATACATGCAAAGCAATGTATGATATTTGATATAAAACAAAACTAGCAGTTATATTTAAGCAAAGCTCTCACCACTGATCATAAAATGCATCATTATTTTATAAACCATTAAGAGAGAAAAAATGTTGTCACCTAAATATGAAACAATGCCTTAACAATGGTCCTGGGTGATGCATGAATTGGTCATATCAGTTTCTCATTGCTTTGATACTTATTAGATTTATTCCAAAGGATTTGGCAGTTTTTCCACCTTCAGTTGCCTTGTTTGCTTGGCTTATGATAGACATTTGTTTTGCATATATTTCAGGAACAGAATGGAGCACAACTTCATCTAATTGTGGGTCTCTTCCTTTCTTAGGTCCTGCAGAACTCTTCATTGGTCTTTGCAAGAGATTTGGAATTTTGGCCATTCCTCCCAAGTGAAATGTTTGCTTTATTACTATCAATTTCCCCCAGCTACTCTGTTTCCCTGCCTTTCTCTGACTGCAGGAGCTTTTTCTTTCAATGAGCAATCTTTTTAAAGACATTTTAAACATCAGTCAAACTCATCAGCAGTGATGCAATATAACAGCTAGGGCCAACTTCTCACATGTGAAGGCAGTGACACAGCTGCTGCCAGGCCAATGGTGGCTGGTAGACACTTCTTGATTTCACAGATGATAAAATGTGAAAAAATACGCATCTTAGAATCAGTGAGTCAGTGTGTTGAGGGAAAGGCAAAGTCAGAAAATTACTATTTACAGAGTTAGAGGAAGTCTTACATACTTGCATAATTGGGGCTGAAAATAAGCAGTGATATATTTCAAGGACTAGAAGAAAATCAGGGACTAGGTCAAATGAAAATAACATAGTCTGCCTAAAATAAATATACTATGCTTGATGGAGGTTGTTATTCATTAACCTGATATGGAGAAGCATGGCTGGTCTCCCTCACCACTTGGGAAACAAGGTGATATAACTTAGAGCAGTGGAGTGATGGTAAATGTTTAGTAAAAATGCATACAGATGCATTTTTTCCAGAGAGTCAGTTTATTATGTTTATTATTAATTTTTTCCCCAAGAGCTGGTTTAATATATATTTATCATAAATTTTACTGATATTGAAAATGCGTAGCACAAAACTTACAAATAATATTAAATATATCATACTTTGTTGTAAATGACCATGTAGCCAACTGATTCTCATAGAATTCTTTTGTTGATTTTTCCCGAACTCTGTATCCATAACCAACCTATGGTTGCAACTGCCAGATGAGTACAGTTCTGATGTAAATGTTGGTTGATATTTTATTTCATTAATGAACAAGATCAAAGTGAAACAGCAAAGACATATGTTGGAACTTCACTCCTTTATCAATGACATAAATGACTGCTGAATTGGATAACAATTTTCTAATACTTGAAGAATAATTTCTCAATTTTTTCATATTACACAAAATGTAACAGGCATAGACATAAAACGCTTTTAAGTTTAATCTAGATTATTAACATTTTTCCACCACCTGTTTAATTACATATAATAAACCAAAGGAAAAATCAAGCCCTAATCTGTCATGTGTGCCAATTGCTGCATTGTAAATACTCACACCTTGGCCAATTTCAAGCTATCAATGTGATGTTGCTGAATGTGGAGTTAGGAAGAGATGTGTGGCAGCACAATGTTATGCAGCATTTCCACCATGCAGATACAAGAGATGTAAATAACTTTAAGAGCATGGACAATAGTAAAAGATAGCAACAATTAGGAAGTGATGAATTTTGAGTATTTTTTACCTTACTTTAAATGTAATTTATTTAATTGTAAGTTTACATCATTTAATTTTTATTAATGGCTATGCTTAACAAATGCTCAGGAAATTCCTGAAATTTTAACTACCAGTTCTTGCAAGCCTTTATGAGTCAGCTCTAGCACACCACTGCTTTAGAGTCAGACAACTTCGGGTTTATATTTAACTTTACCAGTTCCTTGTTCTTCAACCAGGTACCATATACTTAGCCTCTTCAAGCCTGATTATTTCTTTTTTTTTTTTTTTCCCTGACCGGTAGGGGGATCGCAACCCTCGGCACGGTGTCATCGGCACCATGCTCAGCCAGTGAGTGCACCGGCCATCCCTATATAGGATCCGAACCCGCGGCCTAGGCGCTCCCAGCACTGCACTCTCCCGAGGGAGCCACGTTGCCGGCCCCAAGCCTGATTATTTCTTTTTTTTTTTTTTTTCCCTGACCGGTAGGGGGATCGCAACCCTCGGCACGGGGTCATCGGCACCATGCTCAGCCAGTGAGTGCACCGGCCATCCCTATATAGGATCCGAACCCGCGGCCTAGGCGCTCCCAGCACTGCACTCTCCCGAGGGAGCCACGTTGCCGGCCCCAAGCCTGATTATTTCTACAATAGGACTAATAACACCTACATCATAGAGCTGAGTAAAGATGTAACAAAATAAAGTTTGTAAAGTGCCAAAATCAACAGAAAGTAGGAACACAAAATTAATTATTTCCCCTCTCTCTGGTCTTTCTCTTGTCTAATCCATACTGAACACTGCCTGTTAAACTTATCATCCTGAATAGAGACACTGCTATGTCATCTCTCTGACTTACATTGGTATTAAGCACAAACCAAGTTGCTATCAAAGTTCACATCTCACCAATCTCATTTTTTCATTACTCCTTGAGAGGCTGTGAATGCCCCAACTACAAACCTGTTGGCATCTCCCACATAGTCCTTGTGGATCCCATCTCTACAGCTTTGCTCATGACATTCCTTCCCTTTGAGGTCTTTGTACCATCTGTGCTGCTTTCCTTCTGCTCATCAAAA
Source organism: Galeopterus variegatus (assembly GCF_000696425.1). Lineage (NCBI taxonomy): Eukaryota > Metazoa > Chordata > Mammalia > Dermoptera > Cynocephalidae > Galeopterus > Galeopterus variegatus. The sequence continues at coordinate 597,559 of NW_007726335.1, read as the reverse complement.
CACACCTTCACAAGGTTCCCCTTGTTAGCCCATTTCATAATAATATCTAACATGTGTTGAGTGCTGGGCATGTGCCAGAAACTGTGCTAAGTGCTTTATGTGCATTATCCCAATTGGTTATTCCCATTTAAAGATGAAGACATAGAGGAAGCAAAAGTAAGTAACTTGCTCAAGGTCATACACCTAGTGAATGGTGAAGCTGGGATTCCAACTCGGGTGGTCTGACTCCAGAACCTGGGGTCTTAGATATCATGTCCCATTTATGGCCTGAATAAATACCTTTTTAATAAATTACCTCTGTTTAATGTTAATATAGTGTGTCCTTGGCTTTTTCATGTCTATGTTTATGTTTTACTATAGTACCATCTCCTTGAGGGCAGAGGCATTCATTTATCAAATATTTATAAAATTCCTTCCCTGTATATCAAATGCTATACTAGGCATGAGGGATACAAAATTAGTCCTTAGTTAAATAAATTACAAAACTCCCATATAGTAGAATATTATGCAGCTATAGCAAAGAACAAGGAGGCTCTTTACATATGGATATGGGAAGAGTTCCAAGATATATTGTTAAATGAATAAAGTAAAGGCACAGAAGACTTTGTATATTATGCTGCTGTAGTGGATTGAATTATGTCCCCCAAAAACTCACAGAAACTTTGAATTGTGTTCCCCAAGTTTTATGTATTAGAAACTTAGCCCTCACTGTGACTGTTAAGAGGGTGGGAAATCCCATTATGGTAACTGAAAGGTGGAGCCTTGAAGAGGTGATTGGAGTGTAGGACCCTGCAGTAGTGAATGGATTGAAAATGGTGGTCAGGCATGTGGTTCTGAGGCTTTAAAAGAAGAGAAGAGTCTGTCTGTCTGTCTGTCTGTCTGTCTATCTCTCTCTCTCTGCTCTCTCTGCTTCCACCATCTTGCAATATGAGACCCTCGGGTCACTGTTGTTGCCACCACCAGATGATCTTTGGGCTTCCCAGCCTCAGAAACTGTAAGCAATAAATTTTGTTTTTCATTATAAATCACCCAGTTTCAGGTATTTTGTTATAAGCAACATAAAAGGACTAATACAGCTGCCTTTTGTGTAAAATATGAGGGAGGGTTAAGAATTTTTATGTGTGTTTTCACTTGTTAAAAAAAAGACCCAGTCTTTACCATTATGAAGTTTGTAGTACAGGCAAAGTACAATCATAAGCACTATAACTGATACACAAAGGAATCTTGAATTTGAAAAATTATGTATTCTGAAGCCTTCACTAATCCCTAAAATAATGAATACCACTGTGACAGTGAAGGCCAGATGTTTAGCAATGTCTCATGCTCCCCTTATAAAATGTAGAATTTGGGAAATGGCTTCTAGCAAAGGATTATATTTCCCAATCTTCTTTGCATGTGGTGTGATGTGCCAGAGCTCTAGCCAATGGAATGTGGACAGCAGTGATGTGACCACTTCTAGGCCTAACCATAAAAATTTCCGGTGGGATCTGCAAGCTTTCTCTTCTCCCATCTGCTGGCTGGATGTCAATGTTCAGGATGTTCCTGAATGACTGTGTGGAGCTAAGCCTACTTTACTCCCCTTCCCCTGCCACCCAGAGGGCTTGTATGGGAAAGAAAGTTCTACTGTGTTCCGCTACTGAGATTACAATGTTTATCTGTTACTGCAGTTTGTATTGCCTTCATTAATACACCACTCGATTATACAATTTTCCTCTCAAAGTAAAATTTTAAGTGACTTCTTTAGACTCAATAATTTATCTCACCTAATAAGCATATTTTATTATACAGGCTAGAGTAATGGCTGAAACAGTTTTATAAATTGCTTCTTCTTGTTTTACCTAATGCCTATGATTGGATCCTCCATGTCACAAAGCTATACCACCAGTGGCACAGATGGTGCAAAGATCTCAATGGGAAGGAATGCCATGTAACATCTTACTCTTTAAGTGAAACAGTATTTCCATTTTATTGCAAGAATTGTATTTTCTTTGACCTTCTAACCTCTGTCTCTAGTGTTAACAGCTGCCAGCTTTCCTCTTCTTTTTAAAATTTTATTTTATTGTGAGATGCATCATACATACAGAGGAGTACATAAAACAGAATACCGTTTTCAAGAAAAAGTACAAAATGAAGACTTGATCACCACCACCCAAGTCAAGAAACAGCACATTGCCAGCCCAAGAAGTCCTCCAGTTGTCCCTTCTCAATTACAATTTCCTTCCTTCCCCCACAGAGGTAGACACTACGCTGACTTTTGTAATCATTTCCTTGCTTTTCTTTATAGTTTTACCACCTATGTATGATCTCTAGATTAACTGATGTAGTATATCTGTCTTTGAACTTTACATAAAGGGAGTAATCACCTCTATCTATTGGGTCTTGTTTCTGTGTTCAACATTATGTTTGAGAGTCATCCATGTTGTTTTGTGTAGCTCTAGTTAATTCATTTTCATTGCTGTAGAGCAGTCCTTTCTGTGACTATACTGCATTTCACTTATTCTACTGTTGAAGGGCATTTGACTACTGTAAATATTGCTTTTATGACCCTTCTTTTATGTGTATCCTGGTGCGTGTGAGCATAAGTCTCCCAAAGGTATACACCTGGGAGTGAATGTGCTAGGATATGAAATATGCCTGTCTTCAGTTTAGTGGATAAGCCGTACTGTTTCGCAAGTGGCTGTACAACTTCCTGTGCCCACCGGTGGTATATAAAAATTCTCCTTGTTCATCTATGCCAACATTTGGTGTTATCAGACTTCAAATTTTTTGTCAATCTGATAGGCATTTAATTCTGGTTTTAATTTGAAATTTTTTGCTAGTAATAAGGTTGAACAACCCTTTACAGGTTGATTGACCATTTAATTTCCTTTTATGTGAAGTGCCTATTTAAGTCTTTTGCTCATATTCTAGCAGTTGTTTTTCTCTTGATTGTAGGAGTTCTTAATCCTAGACTCATGCCATTGACATGTGTTTCAAATATTTTCCCTACCATATACTTTGTCTTTTCACTTTTTATGGTAACCTCTGGAAAATAGACACTCTTAATTTGATCAGGTCTGAATTTATCTTTTCCTTTATAGTGCTTTTTGTGTCTTGTTTAAGAAATCCTTCTTTTCCCTGAGGCCATGAAGATATTTTCCAGTATTATATTCAAAGGCTTTATAGCTCTGGCTTTCACATTTAGATCTTTATTTCACCTGGAACTAGGGATCTAATTTCATTATTGTTCATGTAGTTACCTAATCACCTCAGCACCATTTACTGAAAACTCTGTCATTTCCCCATTGATCCACGATGCCACCTGTGGTCATACATCAAAGGTTCCTATATATGGGGGTCTATTTCTGGGATTTCTATCCTGTTCCATTGATGTATTTGTTGAACCCTGTGCCAATACCATATATTTTTCTCATTTCAGTTTTCTTTTTGTCTTTCATTCAACATATTAATTTTGAGTGCCTGATAGACACTGTTCTAGGTAATAAGGATAAAGCAGTGAATAAAGCAGCCCCAAATTTCTGTCCTCTCAGAGTTTATGTTCTAGTTGGAGAATTAGACAATAAATGAGATAAATAAATAAGATACACGGTATGTCAAATAACAATACATGCTAAGAAGTGTTGGGGGTGGGGATGAAATTGTGAGTAGGATGGTCAGGGAAAGCTTCATTGAGAAGGAGATGTTAATGTTAATTCTGAAGGGACTGAGGGAGCACCCTGTGGCTATCTGGAGCAACAGAGCTCTCGGCAGAAGGACCCACAAGTGCAAAAGCCTGGAGACCAGAGACAGGACTGTGCCTGGTGTGTCTGAGTAATGGATTTGGCCGGTGACTTTGCGTGGTGTGGGAAGATACAAGGAGATGAAGTCAGAGGGTTAACAGGGGCCCATCATGGGGGCCTTGTCATTCATATTACAGGTTTTGGCTTTTACTGCCATTAGAGGGTTTTGAGTGGAGTAACTTGATCTGACCTATATTTAAAAGGATCCCTCTGGATGATGAGTTGAGAAAAGACTGAAGAGAGGACCGGGTGTAAACAGGGAGATTAGTCAAGAGGCTGCTGAAAGAAGTCAGGTGAAAGATAATGGTGACTTATGGGCTGGCCAGTTAGCACAGTTGGTTAGAACATGGTCTTGTAACACCAGGGTCAAGGGTTTGGCTCCTGTATTGGCCAGATGCCTAAATAAATAAAAATAAAACATAAAAAAACATAATGGTGACTTGGACCAGGAAGGTAGCTTCAGTGAGAGAGGTTAGATTCTGGATTCACTGACAGATCAGATGTGAGGTTCGAGAGAAAGACAGCAGTCATGGATGACTCCAGGGTTTCTTCCTCGGGACATTTTCCATAGAGGAAGGAATTTTTATTATTTGATGAGCATTACTGTACACAGAATGCTGACAAACAGAGAACAGGAACTTCACTAGGATGTAGGTGCTGGGGCAAACATCCACCATCACCTCCATCTGTAAAAGTCAAGGAAAATATTTTGGAGGAGGCTGAATCCAAGTTACTTTTTCTGAAGGACAAATGAGAGTTTGCCAGATAAACCCTGGACATTTTGAACACGGGAATGGCATGGAAGAGTGAAACAGCATGCGGCAGGCTTTTCCAAACTTTCTCAGTTTACTGGACCCTTAATGTCTTGGTGACTATTTCATGGCATCCTTAGGCCAAAAGTAACGCCTAACAGTTCCATTATTGGCTGATTAGGTCCAACAACTTAATAAGTATTTATGTCCTAATAACTAAGAAGCTGCTTCAAAAAAGAGCACAAATTGAAATAAAGGAATATTTTAATTTTATTCTTAAATAACCACAAGGACATACTGTGATGTATGCACCTGTTGGGCACGGCATAGTTCCTCAGAGGTTGCAATCATATTGGATACCACCACCATAATTTCCTGTTCCACATTGATTTTCACATGGTATTTGCTTTCTATTATAGTAACTCTTGAAAATTCAGCTTTATTTCTCTAACAAAATATATACTAAATGATTTTGACTTGGGAGAAGATTAGAGAAAGCTTCATAAAGCATAAAACATATATGTTGGTCCTTGAAGAATGAAAAGCAATTAACCAGGGAGAGAAAGACAGGGTCAACTGCACAAGCAAATGAACAGACATGATAGTGCATGGCATATTTGTGAACTGTGCAGGACTGGTTTGGCTGGGTCCAATGAATTAAAATCTCAGGAGGTGAGAATGAAAATGTAAACTGAGGTCTAACTCTGAATAGCTTTGCATGCAATACTGTGGAATTTAGACTTTATAAGGAGTGCCTTATAGTTCTCAGAATAAAAGTCTAAATTCATTTGATTAGTTTTGTGTTTTAGAAAGGCAAATCTGGCAGCATAAAGATAAACTGGAATAGGGAGAAATGAGAGGTAGAGAGACTAGCTAGAAAGATGGTTGTATTAGTCTGCTATTGCTGCATTAATGCTGTACAACAAAGCTCTCCAAAAGTAAATGCTTCTCATTCCAAACATCTCTCACTCATGGGTCTGTGGGTTGGCTGCAACTCAGCCGGGGATTCCAGGCTCCAGGTTGCAGGGTGGATCCAAGTCTGTTCTATGTGTCTCTGCGTTAGTTCTGGTTCAGGGACTACCTGGGGGCATGCTCATCTCATAGTAGATTTTAGTGCAAGAGACTAAGCCAAATGGTGCAAAGGCACATGTAAAGCCTCTGCCTGTATCAGGTCTGCTAACTTTCTATTGAACTAAGTTACATAGCTAAACCCAAAGTCACTGAGGCAGAGAAAGATTGTCTGTCTACTACAGGACACTGCAGGAGGAGGGAAGAAAGAATGAACAATACTCCATTAACAATACTGTCGCTGTACTAGTAGCAAGAGATAATTTGGGCAATAATATTGTAAAGGAAGGTACAGAATTAAAGGTATTAACAAGCAAGAGTTCCCACAACTTAGCCTCCATTAGAAGTAAGGTTTCTATCATGGGCATATGGATAATAAACTAATACTTATGAGGTGCTTAGTAGGTGCTAGCACCATTCTAAGTGCTTATGTACACTGACTATTGTAATCCTGTCATAACAATCCGATGAGATAAGAGCTATCATTATCTCTATTTTACAGATAAGGAAATCAAAGCTCAGTAGTTATATACCTGCCCAAGGTTAAAAGGCTACTACATGGTGAAGTGTGGATTTGGATCTGTGACATCTGGCTCCACAGTCCACATGGTTGACCACAATGAAAACTGCCTCTCTACTACGCCTATCAGAGTGTACTTACTGCATAGGATGCATAGCAGTGCCATCAGTGGGATTCCAGATGCTGACCTTGAGGAATGAAGTATGCTCTTGTAGATGCAGTCCTACCAAATTAATTGGTAAATTATTTGCAAAGCTACAATAGTCCAAAACTAGGATAAACTAAGAAAAGTCTGCAGGCTCGTATATGAGGCATATTGTCACAGGGGATTTTACACTGGTAGCACTGGAAAGGAAGGCTAGAGTGAGTGATATCTTCTACATCACCAGTATTTCTGCAGGGCCTGTCAGTGTGGGAGGAGATTAAGAGTAATCTCAGAGATAAAGATCTTCAGACTGGAGTCTGCTGCTATGGCAGAAAGCTAAGGGATTAAAATCTGTCTCCACTGAAGGGTACAGCAAATTTAGAGGAAGCAATAATGTCTGGAATGAGGAATAGAAGATTAAGTAAATTATTATTGGGTAATAAGGTAGAAAGGAGAAGTGAGGCAGAACATCCAAAGGAAAGTACTTCTGCTAGATTTCCATTAAGAAACCTCAGATAACCTCTAAAGGTAATGGTAACAATGGGGATAGAACCAGAGTGTCAGACTCTCAGGGGTGGAAGGTGCAGAGAGTATACAACAGGCATTCTCAACCTGGAGTTCAAAGATAAATTTCACAATTGAATGCAAGATTGTGTTAGTGTCTGTGTGTGTGTCTCTGTGTGCATGCACACACAAGTGTATGTGCATGGATCTGAACATTTTTCTGGGAAGAAAAAAGATCCATACTTTTCATCAGATTTTCAAAGGGGACTTTGAACCCCCAAATGCCCAGAACAACGGATTTTACAGTTTTTCCTCGAATAAACACTTTGGGCTTCTTTCCTCAGGGGTGGCCCGTTTTGTTGCTGGTCAGCTTTATTAGAATATCCTTCCTCATACTGAGCTTGCATCTACCCTCTAGGAACTCCCACCCCTGGTCCTGGCTTTGCCCTGTGTGTCAACACTGAGTAAGTCTAATCCCTCTTTCATCTTTCTAAATGGAAACTTACTTCTCAGTGTATTGAATTTTTTTCCTGATATGAGCTCAGTTGTTAAAGGAAATCCTTGACATTTTTGATGCTTTCAAAGATCCTCATGGAGTCAGCAAATATTCTCATATTTTGAAAAGTTTGTAAGTTTAGATACCTAGAGCATAAATGTAACATGTAACAGATCCTATTACTTGAAGCCCATATAATCCTATGGGGTAGAATTTCCATGTTTATTAAAATATTGGAGAAAGGATACAGATCCCTGTTCTTTCTCACTGTTTGGCAAATAATATTTAATGATACCTCCAAAAGGTCTGATTTTCAGGAAAAGTAGCTTTAATAAGGAGGACGTACATTCTGACTGTAACAATAATAGAGCTCCAGAAAATGCAAAATAAAAGCTATTTACAAGGACAAGTCTATTATGAGGAAAAAATTTCTCTGTCACAGGATTGACTTTTTAAAAAGTCTGTCACCTCAAACTTTTCTTTCTAACTTATTCACTCATTGGCTTTCTTATAAATTATACTATGTAAAGCCTTTAGTAATCCTATTTTAAACATATTTGTGTTTTTCCTTTACTTCTGTTTACAATTACCTTGATTTAGTTACCACACTGCAAATCGGTGCTTCATCTCCTTACCTAGTATGAGGCCTGCTCCAGTTGAAGCCAACTGCTAGTTCAGTTATCCAGAGCACACTTAGCAGGTAATCACTAAATGTTTGTTCATGTAAGATGAGAAGAAACAAGTGCTCATTCATTCAGTGAGTATGTATTGAAAACCTACTATGTACAAAGCACATAAAATCCAAGGAGTCAAAGAACTTATAGTTTAATTTAGTACTGAAGTTAAGACAAATACTTAAATTTATGTAGTGGTAAAATAACACAACAGAGAGTTATAGCTAATAAGCCAATAATGTAGGTAAAATGGAACCATAAAATATATTCCAATTAATTAAAATAAGGCAGAAAAAAAGAAGAAAGGAAACAAAGAATAGATGGGAACAAATAGGAAACAAATAGCACAATGTTAGATTTAACTCCAACCATGTTAATAATCATGTGAACTATAACTTGTTTAACCACCCCAATTGAAAAAAAGGAGATTGTCAGATTGGAAAGTAAAATAGGACCTGGTCATATACTGCGTAAAAGAAAACCACATTTTTGGGGGGAGGAATATTTTAATTGACAAATAAAAGTTGTATGTATTTATGGTGTACAACATGATGTTTTGAAATATGTACACATTGTGGATGGCTAAATAAAGCTAATTAACGTATGTGTTACCTCACGTACTTTTGTGTGTGTGTGTGTGTGTGTGTGTGTGTGTGGTGAGAACACTTAAAATCTACTTTCTTAGCAATTTTCAAGTATACAATATATTGTTTAACTATAATCACTGTGATGTACAATAGATCTCTTGAAATTACTTCTCTTGTCTAACTGAAATTTTTTGTCCTTTGACCAACATCTCCCCAATCTCCCCACCCCCAGCCTCTGATAACCACCATTTCACTCTCTGTTTCTATCAGTTCAACTTTATTAGATTCCACATGTAAGTGAAATCATGCAGTATTTGTCTTTCTGTGCCTGGCTTATTGTACTTAACTTAATATGCTCTGGGTCATGTTTTTGCAAATGACAGGATTCCTTCTTTTTAAAGGCTGAAGAGTATTCCATTATATATAGATATACCACATTTTCTTTATCCATTCATCCATTGATGGACACTTAGGTCGACTTCATATCTTGGCTATTGTGAATAATGCTGCAATGAACATGGGAGTGCAGATATCTCTTTGAAATAATTATTTCATTTCCTTTGGATATGTACTCAGTAATGGATCACATGGTATTTCTATTTTTAATTTTTTGAGGACGCTCCATATGGCTCTCCATAATGGTTGTACTATTTTACATTTCCACCAACAGTGTACAAGGGTTTCCTTTTCTCTATACCTTCACCAACAATTTATTTTTCATCTTTTTTATAACAGCCATTCTAACAGGTGTGAGGTGATATCTCATTGTGATTTTAATTTGCATTTCCCTAATGATTAGTGATGTTATGTAATGATTAGTGACTAATTGACATTTATAGAGCACTCCATCCAACAGCAGAGGACAAACTCTTCTCCAGTGCACATTCTTTTCAAATGTACATGGAGTGCTTACCAAGATAAATAATATTCTGGGCCATAAAACAAGTCTCAAAAAAAAATAAAGGCATTCAAGTCATATATATCATGTTTGCTGGCCACATACACTTGAATAAAAAATTGATAATAGAAAGCAATCTGGAGAATCCTCAAATATTTGAAAACTAGGTAATATACTTCTAAATAACCCATGAATCAAAGCAGAAGTCAAAAGGGAAATTAGAAAGTATTTTAATTGAATTAAAATAAAAATCCAATATTTCAAAATTTGTGGGATACAGCTAAAGCAGTACTTAGAGAGAAATTTATAGCACTAAATGTCTATTTTAGAAAAGAAGAGGGCCGGCCCAGTGGCGCACTACTACAGTGCGCCGCTTGGGAGCGCGGCGGTGCTCCTGCCGAGGGTTCGGATCCCATATACAGACCAGTTCCCGCTCACTGGCTGAGCGAGGTGCGGGCGCAGCACCGAGGGTTGCGATCCTGTTGCCGGTCCCGGTCCGGTACGGGCGTGACACTGAGGGTTGCGATCCGTTGCCGGACACGAAAAAAGACAAAAGGGGGGAAAAAAAAAAAAGAAAAGAAGAAAGGTCTCGAGTCAATGACCTTAGTGTTTACCCTAAAAAACTAGGGGGGAAAAGCAAATGAAACTCAAAATAAGTAGAAGAAAGTAAAGATCAGAGTGGAAATCAATAAAATAGAACAAAAAAATTAGTGGAGAAAAATCAGTGAAACAAAAGTGTTTTTTTTGAGAGGATTAATAAAATTGATAAACCTTTAGCCCAACTAATGGTGCAGGGGTGGGAGGCAGGGGTGGAGAGAGAGAGACAAAGAGAGAGAGAAATTACCAAAATCAGGAATAAAATTAGAGAGGTAACATCACTATAAATTCTATAGATAGTAAAAGAACAATATAAAAATATTATGAACAACTTTATCCCCATAAATTCAACAACTTAAATGAAATAGATAAATTCCTTAAAGATACAACTACCAAAGTTCACTCAATAAGAAAAAAAAAAGTCTAAATATCCCTATATCTATTAAAGAAATTAAATTTGTAGTTAAAAACTTTCCCTCAGAGAAAATTCCAGGCACAAATGATTTCACTGGGCAATTCTACCAAACGTTTAAGAAAGAAATAATATGAATTTTATACAAACTCTTCCAAAAAACTGAAGAGGAGAGGATACTTCCTAATTTATTCTATGAGGATAGCATTACAGTGATACCAGAACTAGACAAGGCACTACAAGAAAACTACAGACCAATATACTTCATGAACATAGATGCAATAATGCTTAACAAAATGTTAGCAAATCAAAGCCAACAGGGGGAGGAGAGGAAGGGAGGAATTGGTATAGGGACATGAAAAATAATTACATTGTATAATGTTGAATATACTAATTATTCTGATTTGATCATCACATATTGCTCACAGGTATTGATATTCAACTCTGTACAATCAACTATGTCACAATAAAAAAATTAAATAAACAAAAACCAAAAAACAAAGGCAACAATATGTAAAAAGGGTAATACATCATGATCAATACACTATCATAGAAATGTTTAGTTTAATATTTGAAAATCAATCAATGTAATTTACCATATTTACAAATTAAGAAGAAAAATCACATGCAGAAAAAACACTGACAAAATTTAACATTCATTCCTGTTAAAAACCTTCAGCAAAGTAGGAATAGAAGAGACCTTCCTCTTGATACCCTATAATAAAGAGTATCTAGGAAAAACATACAGCCAACATTGTACTTACTGGTGAAAGATTGGATGTTTTCCCTCTCAGATGAGGAATAAAGCAAAGATGTCTGCTCTGACCACTTCTATTCAACATTATACTAGAGGTTATAGCCATTGTAACAACGCAAGAGAAAGAAATAAAATACATCCAGATTGGAAAGGGAAAAAAAAAAACTGTTTATTTGCAGATGACAATGTTTGTTAGTAGAAAATCTGATGGAATCTACAAAAAATCTACTAGAGCTAATAAATGAATTTAGCAAAGTTGCAATACATAAGATCAGCATAGAAAAATTAATTGCATGGGCTGGCTCGTGGCTCACTTGGGAGAGTGTGGTGCTGATAACACCAAGTCAAGGGTTAAGATCCCCTTGCTGGTCATCTTTCTAAAAAAAAGAAAAAGAAAAGAAAAATTAATTGCATTTCTATATAATTTCAATGAATAATCAGAAATTGAAAAATAAAAATACTATTTAAGAATATCAGAAATATTGGGGCCGGCCCGGTGGCGCACTGGATAGTGCGCCGCTTGGGAAGCGCGGCGGCGCTCCCGCCCGAGGGTTCGGATCCCACATACAGACCAGTCCCCGCTCACTGGCTGAGCGAGGCGCGGGAGCAACACCGAGGGTTGCAATCCCATTGCTGGTCCCCGGTCCGGTACGGGGGCAACACTGAGGGTTGCGATCCGTTGCCGGACACGGAAAAAGACAAAAAAGACAAAAAAAAAAAAAAAGAATATCAGAAATATTAAATATTTAGGAATAAATACTAGAAAGGTGAGCAAGACCTGTATCCTGAAAACTACAAAATATGGAGAGAAATTAAAGAGGACTGAAATAAATAAGGTGTTCATTGAATGGAAGATACCATTTTGTTATGATGTAAGTTCTCCCCAAGTTGATCTATAGATTCAATGCAATTTTGATCAAAATCTCAGTGGGATTTTTTGTAGAAATATGACAAACTGATTCTAAAATTCATATGGAAATGCAAAGGACCTAGAATAGCAAAATTAATATTGAAAAACAAGGGCAAAGTTGAAGGCTTAAACTGACTTTTAGATTTATTATAAAGCTTTATAATCAGGACAGTAGTATCAGTGTGTGTCAAGATAGACAAGAGATCAATGAAACTGAATAGAGTACAGAATTAGAATCTTACATACCTGTTTTTTTTTTTTTTTCCTTTTTGTCTTTTTTCGTGACCGGCGACGGATCGCAACCCTCAGTGTCGCGCCCGTACCGGACCGGGACCGGCTACGGGATCGCAACCCTCAGCGTTGCGCCCGCACCTCGCTCAGCCAGTGAGCGGCCGGTCTGTACCTGGGATCTGAACCCTCGGCGGGAGCACCGCCTTGCTTCCCAAGCGGCGCACTGTAGCAGTGCGCCACCGGGCCGGCCCAGAATCTTACATACCTGGTTAATTGATTTTTGACATAGGTGCAAGGGTAATCATTGGAGAAAGGATAGTCTTTTCAACAATGTGGTGACAACTAGATATCTATGCCACAAAAAAAAATAAAAAAGAACTTCAAACTGTATTTCACATCATATACAAAAATTAATTCAAAATGGACTATTAATTCAAAATGGACTATTAATTCAAAATGGACTAAGTTTAAAGCTTTAAATTATAAAATTTCTAGAAGGAAATATAGGAAAAAATATGTATGGCCTTGGGTTGGGCAAAAATTTCTTAGATATGACACCAAAAGCATGATTCATAAGGAAAAAATAAATTGGACTTCATAAAAATTAAGAACTTCTGCTTTTGAAAGACACTGTTGAGGGAATAAAAGATAAGCCTATACTGGGAAATAATATTTGCTAATCACATACCTATAGAAGACTTGTATTCAGAATATATAAACAACTCTCAAAACTCAATAATAAGAAAATAATCCAATTTTAAAAATAGGCAAAAGACTTGAACAGACAGTTTACCAAAGAGGATTGACAGATGACAAGTTCATGAAAAGATGTTCAGCATCTTTAGTCATTAATGATATGGAAATCAAACCAAAATGAGATAACACTACATACCTATTAGGATGGCTAAAATTAAAAAGACAAAATGTTGGTGAGGATGTGGATCAACTGAAATTCTCATATGCTGCCAGTAGGAATGTAAAATGGCACAACCATGTTGGAAAGCAGTTTGGCCCATTCTTAATATTTTAAATAATAATACCCAGTCATTCCAGTCCTAGATATTTATGCCCAAGAGAAATGAAAGCATATGTCCATACAAAGACTCACATACAAATGCTTATAACAGCTTTATTTGTAATAGGCAAAAAGTGGAAATAACCTAAAAGTCAGCAACAGGTGTCTGGATAAACAGGTTGTGGTATGTTCCTATAATGAATACTACCCAGCAATAGCAAGCAATGAACTATTGATAGACAACAACTGAATTACCTTAAAATAGTTATGCTGAGTGGAAGAAGCCATATAAAAAAGAGAATATATACTGTATGATTCCATTTATTTAAAATTCTGGAAAGTGCAAAGTAATGTACAGTAGAAGATCAGTGGTTGCCTAGAGAGGGTGTGTGGGGGTGAGAGATGCAGGGAGGGTTACAAAGAAGCACTGGGAAACTTTGGGAGGTATGGGTGTGTACACTAGCTTGGTGATGATGGTTTCGTGTGTACTCATATGTCGAAATTTTACACTCTAAACACGCACAGTTCATTGTATGTCAAATATACCTCAGTAAAGCTATTTTTAAAATGGTACACTATGTGGTGGGCATACTGTGTGCCAGGTTATGTTAGAAATACGTAAAATGTATTATCTCCTTTCGTCCTCACAACAAATCTATCAGGTTTGTACTGTAATTGATCGTTCCTTTTTACAGACGAGAACATTGAGGTTTAGAGAGGTTGTTACATGCCACTTACTAATTGGCAGCCTGACCAGACCCTTTCAATCTTAACTGTGATTTTGTGGTAGAAAGAAACATGTAGACGAGAGGCACGTCAGATGCTAAGAGTTCTCGCATTCATTATTTAGATCCTCGTAAGAGAGGGTGGGGCAAGCGTTCAAATGCTCGTGCCTACTCTACAGATGGATAAACTGAGGTTCAAAAAGATTAAGGAGACCTCTAAACAGTTTCAGACCTGGGGCCCGTCGGGGAAGCAGTGTCTCCCTACTCCTCATACCAGGTCCCTGTCCGCCGAAACACCAGCCTCCCCTGCTGTGACAGGCTTCTGCGTTTTGTCAGTCGGCCAATTTACTCCATGTAGATTGAGTTCCTTGTGTTTACAGACATCAGAAACTCCAACCGAGCACTGCACTACTACCAGCACGTTGAGGAGAACGGTAAGACTCGGCACTGACAAAGACCACGGAGCACACAGACCGACATAACACCTTCTGGGTCTCGACGCCCGGTGGGGGCGGGCAGCCCGCTGGCGTCTCGCGCGGGTCCCGGCCCTCGGCCTGGGGCCCCTCCCGCGCGGCTCGGCGTGGGCGTCGTGGAGGCGGGCCCGGGAACGCTGGCTGGCG
>NW_007726335.1:576863-581869 GCF_000696425.1 Galeopterus variegatus | reverse complement strand
GGGGAGCGCTCCAAGATGGCGCCCACCGCAGTCCCGCCCGCCGCAGCCTCGGCGCCTCTGCAGTCCGGCCGCGCCTCCCGGGCCCCGCGCTAGGGCCGCCGCTGCCTCTCTCGCCGCCGCCGCTGCCGTAAGTCGCCCCAGAGCCCCCGCCCCGGCGCTGCGCCTCGCCCGCCGGGTTCCCCTTCTCGCCTCGGAACTCTTGAGCGGGGCTCGCCCATCTCCAGTCAGAGGCTTTGCCGCAGAGTGCGCGGCGGGGCTTGAGGGGCTGTGGAGCTGGGTTTCTGCCGTCCCTGTTTTGGACAGGTGTTTGGAAGTCTTGCTTCCTTTTGCCGTGTTTACCGGCGTCCCTTAGGAGAATTGAGGACCACCAGCCCCAACCCCCGGATACCCTCTTTCTTTTCGTCTCTTGGCTACCCTGGGGGACACTGGCCTGTCCTCGGTGCCCCTTCCTTGGTGCAACCCCTCACCCAGTACCAGGACAGAGTCGGGGCCCCTCTCCGGGTTGCACCGGGAAGGGCAGCGCTGTAGGGATCTTCTGCAGCAGCCCCTCAGCTGTACCCCCTCCCCCATGTCCTACTGTATCCTTCTCCCTTATCCGGCTCCACATTGCTACCAACTGCAGAAGCCAGGGGCTCCTGGGTTCTTTGGGCAGCCAGGACTCCCCCGTCCTTTACTTGGATGCGTCCGTCCCCCTCCTAACAGGGTGCTCTGGGGCTGTGTTGGGGGCCCCTGGGACCTTCCTCGGCAGGCTAGGAATCCTGCATTAGGGAGTACATCACTTTCAGAATATCCCCTTCCCCCACCCTCACCCCTACGCCACCCAATGCAGAGCTTGTTCCTCTCCTCCTCTTTCCCTTCCCTCCCCCATCTTACCACCAGCAGCAGCACCCTGGGCTTCTTGTTAGCGTCAAGGTACCGGACTGGTTGCCCAGCTGCGCAGGCTTGGACCCTTCCTCTCTAGTTTTCTCTTGGTACCTTGGGGAACCACAGAGCTTCTGCATTTCTTGTGAGAGCTCAGCTACATCCCCTCCATTGCCAACAGCAACCACCGGTGGGGACTTGGCAGTTAACTTTCCTGGAATTAGCTAGGGCTGTTAGACCCTTTCAGGGGCCCCAGACTCGAGTTGGAATGGAGTGGGAATCATTTTTCAGCCTGAGAAGTGGGATTCTTCAAGCCATGTGTTCCTTAACAACTACTCCTCCCTATACCCTCTTCCTCACTTACACTGCAGTTTTTGTAACATGAGGGAATGCATTTTATATCCGGAGATAGCAAGATTCCCATCAGTATTCATAATAAATGGGTGTCATCTGGTGGTGGGGGAGGGGTGGGGTGGGAAGGATAGAAGAAACTTTGCTTTGCATCTGGCTAAAGTCAGGGGGAGGGAGAAGTAATTTTCAGGGAGCAAGCTCTGCCACATAGGGAACATTGCTTTTAATGCACACTGGGCAACTGAGAGCCAGGGATGGAAGCAGGAAGTGTGGGTGAGGGCCTTGGGGTTAAAGGAGGAGAGTGCTTTTTATAACTGTTTTCTCAAGTTCGAACCCAGAGAACCTTTAGAGAGGTAGTGGTGTGTTAGGGCTGGGGGATGTTTTAGCTTTCCAGGGGAGATTTCGGGTGTGGTAGGTTTTTCACTATTGCACGGTCTCTCTGTACTTATCTTTTCTCCACGTGCATTAGAAGATGGGGGTGGTGGTGGTGGCATTTTTTCTTTTCTGAAAGAAAAAAAATTTTTTTGATGTGTAATGCAAATGGCTGGGTAATGTTACCACCCAGTACCATCATGGTAAGAAATCTTGGGGGAATCAGACTTAAAATGCTGAAAGCTTTGTAGCATTGCCTGTAACCTGGTTCTTGAAATACTGCAGCGTTTTTTCTTTGAAACTCATGACCCATAAGGCCTTCAGTTCTCCCTGAAAGAGGATTTGATTGCTTGGGAGGAGGGTGGTAGTGATGGTTTGGTGTTCAGCAAGCATTCTCTGTCCTAGAAATTGAGGCTCTCCCTCGAGAGGGCTGCAAGCATGTTCCTTGTTTTCTGAAGGTCTTATTCCGGGTATATGTAAATATGTTGTGTTTCTTAGTAGGTCTGGTGGTGGATATTGCAAAGCAATTCATGATGGTGCGGGCTAGTTATTAGTTTGTTAGGTTCAGTTTGAGAGGCTGACTTAATATGCCTTTGATTTTCATTTGTGGTTTTGTCAATTTTTATCAAAATATTTGGAAGATTTTATTTCCAAATAATGAATAAAAAATAATGAAATAGAATATAACATACTTAAAAACAAGTAACCATGCAGTTGCTTGTTGCTTTCTTTGTAGGACCTTTAACAAATTTTTCTCATGGTCCAGCTTTGGGTTGCCTGTGTTTAGGCTTGTACTAGGGTTTCTTGCTGTGGTGCTGAAAGGACAGTTCCCCGACTAGTCCTGCAATGAAATGCACACATGCTGGACATCATTTGGGTTTTTCTTTGCTTTTATTATCAGTAGGCTTTCCTGTGGATGCATATGTGCATGCGCAGCTGGGTTTGTACTTCAGGTTGAAGGCCTGGTTATCATATTTTATTACTCCCACATAACTCTTCATTTTGGCTGTCCCTCACGGAGAAAATGTTTTACAGGCTGCAACAGATCCATATGTAAGTTATACAGTGATGTCTTGCTGACTGCATTATTTCAGCACAATTCAGTCATTTCCAATAGCAAGAAACTATCAGTATTTTGGAAATTGGTCTCCACAGGGAGTAATTAGATAGCTTGTTAAATTAAGCTGGATCAGAAGGGCATCTTTTCTGGGTTGATTTGAACAGTGAGCTGGGAAAGGGACTTGACACAACAGGTTAGCATGTGATTCTTGGTATCACTGAATTGGCTTTGTTCAAAAAATTATTTCGAGATTATAGAATAGGACGAGGGCCATAAAATTCAGCTTGTACAACCTCCCACCCAGCACAGGAATCCCCTTCATGGGAGATCTCTTCTTTGAATACTTCCATTGGTAGGGAATTTACCACAACATAAAATAGCTCATTCTATTTGTATTCTGCTATAATTGAAGTACTTTAATCTCGTTGAAAAGGTAGCATACATAAAGTGTAGGACATATAAATTGGGGCTATATTAGGGTCAAATGTCGTTCTTCTGCTTGTTAACAAGAAAAGATTGAGAATCAGTGTTCTGTAGAGATTACACAAGAAACCTGTACCTACTTGAAAAGAATATTGAGATAGAGACATGTATACCTATAGCAAGAAAAACATTCTGTGAATGGAAAGAAAACAATTATGTTTAGTGTGCTGGTATTATGTAACAAGTTGTTCTGAAAGGCTCATGCTTGAATAAAGAATACTTAATTCCTCTGAATTATACCTAAGAAAGATAGTAAACCCACACAGTATAGAAAGAGATAAAAATACAAAGTTTATCTTGAGTGAGATCAGTTACCATAATTATAAAAATAACACATACTTACTGCAAAAAAATTTTAATATATGTAAAAAAAGAGGGAAAAAGTCAGTTTCAGTCATACCATCCTAAGCAAAATAATTGTCCATGTTTTATTGTGGTTTTTTTTTTTTTTAGTCTTTTTTTCCCCCATAGAGAGGGCAAGAAGCACTTGCAGAAGTTATTCAGAATAATGATATTTTTAAACCAAGCCTTTTAAGATTTTTAAGTTGATAGTCCACTAGTTAGTAATTCAGGGACTTAAACACTAGATAGGTCGTTGTATTTCACTTTACCTTTTTCTTAATCCTTTAAAAATTTTCCAAAAAAACCCATCTTTATTGTGAAATAATTCATTAATAGAATTGGACTCCTGTAAAGTCTCTTGATTTAAATTTAGCAAGTTAACTAGAGGAATAAAGAAACCTTTTCTCAATCAGTGAATCAGCAAATAGTCTCATCTGCACCTACTGTGTGTAAGTTATTGTACTAGGCACTAACACTCTTTTTTTTTTGTCTTTTTCGTGACCGGTAAGGGGATCACAACCCTTGGTGTGGTGTCGTCCGCACCGCGCTCAGCCAGTGAGTGCACCGGCCAGTCCTATATAGGATCCGAACCCGTGGTGGGAGCGTCGCTGTGCTCCCAGCGCCGCACTCTCCCAAGTGCTCCACGGGGCTGGCCCAGCACTAACACTCTTAATGAATGGCAGGTACCAGCTTAGAAAATAATACCATGCTTAAAAACTATGGCTATTAAAGTGTTTAAGGAAGGAAACAGAACTTTCACCATTTAGATTTATTAATTGGTGAAATGTTGTATGGCAGTCTATTAGGTCTAGCCCACTGATTTAACCCCCCAAAAAAGAATAGTTTGTGCAAGAATGGTAAGTAAGTAAATGTTGGAAAAGAACAGACAAAGAAGAAGGCTTTTAGAAAAATTTTCTCTGTCCATTTTTGAAGTTATGGAGACACAACCAGGACATATGGTTAAGGACTATGTCAGGGATTAAGGTGAAATGAAGAACCAAGAAAGTTGCCATAGTTACACCATTGAGAAGAAAAAGTCAGAAGAAAAAGTCAGCAGGGCTCTGGAGTCAGGCAAAACTAGGTTCAAATCCTGGCTCTGCTACTTATTAGCTTTGTGACCTTGGGCAAGTTATTTAATCTACCTAAGCTTTAGTGTTCTCATCTATAAAAAATAGGAATAATAATACCTACGTTGTAAGGTGTTTGTGGGGATTAAATGAAATCTCTGTTTGCTTATGGTTTCTGACATGTAGAGCTCAATATATATTAGCTCCTTTCCCTCTGGGGATTTAGCAGCTTAGTGTGTATTTATGTGTGTATTTGATATAATATATACGTACTGTATTAAATTTCAGTAGTCTGAAAAGCAGACAATTGCTTTATCTTCAGTCTGGCATAGAGGGTAGAATCTGAAGGTACCCTGACTTGGATAAGCGTTGCTAGTCTAAAAGGAGAAAAGCTTTACTGTGTAATTGCTGTGCTAGTCTCCACCACCACAGTGCAAATGCAGTGAACAAAGTAACTCTTTCCTTTTTCA
>NW_007726335.1:574783-576483 GCF_000696425.1 Galeopterus variegatus | reverse complement strand
ACAATTGCTTTATCTTCAGTCTGGCATAGAGGGTAGAATCTGAAGGTACCCTGACTTGGATAAGCGTTGCTAGTCTAAAAGGAGAAAAGCTTTACTGTGTAATTGCTGTGCTAGTCTCCACCACCACAGTGCAAATGCAGTGAACAAAGTAACTCTTTCCTTTTTCATTCCCAATCTTCACTAGAATAGGACTCTTTACCAAAAAGTAATGTTTTGGCACTCACCAGCTGGCAGGCAGCTGGGTTGTTTTTAGCTGCAGCCTGGGATCCAAAGGTGGAATGGGCCCAAAGGCTGAGGTCTGCCTTTATTCTTAGTTGAGCTGGATTTTTAAATTGTGCTAAGTGATTGTACGAGTTTGGAGTTGCTTTTGTCTTTAGCACTATTTTAGTTTTCCCCATTGTGTAGTCTTTGAACTGCTTTGTTTGAATGGGTCTCATACATTTAGGTCTCACAGGTGACCATCCACCTTTGGTAATTATTACTTTATGTTGTCTGCAAAAACTTTTAAAATTCTTCCATCAGTTGGCTGATTGAGCTAAGTAGGGCAGATATTATTCGATCCATTTTATAGCTGAGGAAACTGAGTATCCAAGAGCTTAAGTGAGTTGTCCAGGGAAAAGGGCTATTTAAGTGGTAGAGTGGAGACTAGTACCCAGATTGGTTGACTCATGCTTAAAGATTTTTTCCATTAAATGATGTTATATTGTGATGTTCATATAACCAAGTAATGTGAACAATTTTGGTTTTATTTTAAGAAATTATCTTTATCCTAGGTAGCTAAACATATCTTAGTGAGTGGGCATAATGAAAGAACCTTTGAAGGGATAGACAGAGGGAGGGCAAAAGTACCTCTTTGAAGGAGAACATCTTGGAAGCAGGAAGGATGACGGAAAATGAACAGATGTATCAATAGTTAGAATATGGATGAAAATTGGAGGCATTTAAGTAACATACTTGTTTTTCTTCTGCAGCTATCCGAGCTACTTTTAAAAAGTTCATTGTGTCTTGGTGTCTGCTTGTATTTCTCCATGTCTCTTGCGTGTAAATACACACACTTGGCTACTCAAAAGTGCTCTCACATTGCCAACCTAGGTTATAACCAGACTGTAGGGAATTATGAGCACTATCACCTGAACTTCTTATTTTTGCAAGGCTGAAATTGGCGTAGACTCAGAGAAGAACAGAGTATGCTGGGGATTGCTCTAGGAGGGGTAAGTGAGTCAGAGCAGAAAACGCTCTGGGAGGTCTTTGAGCTAGAAGAGCAAACGTGAGAGAGTATGATAGTTAAGATTTTCCTTAGGTACATGGAGATGTGTCATAGTGAGGAGAATAGATTGAAATAAAGTCTGGGAGCTTGAGGGTCTAAGAGGTACTCTTAGTTTGGAACTGAGTTCTGTTGGTCCTAGAAGGAGTTGATTGGGATGACTAAAATGTTAGGTGGAGAGGTTTGGAGCACTTTTATATTCATTGTTGGTGATAGAGATACACATCCTATGTTTATTGGACTTGTCCCAAGATTTGGAAATGGAAAGCACTGAAATCCCTCAAAAGACACATTAACAGGATCCTTTCATGTTCTGTTGATTAGTGTGGTTTTTATGCTGTAAAATCTTTTGCATTCTGGGGAGTAAGAACAAGAGAAGTTGGGGCCGGCCCGGTGGCGCACTGGATAGTGCGCCGCTTGGGAAGCGCGGCGGCGC
>NW_007726335.1:563116-574352 GCF_000696425.1 Galeopterus variegatus | reverse complement strand
CACTGAGGGTTGCGATCCGTTGCCGGACACGGAAAAAAGACAAAAAAAAAAAAAAAAGAACAAGAGAAGTATAGTGAATGCTTATTTATCCAGGGATGGATTATCAAGCTTGTAAATTATACAGTCATTTATTTTGCTACTTTTTCCTACATTTCGGGTGTTTAACTATTAGTTTTTCCACCAGTGTGGTCTTGGTGAGGAAAACATCTAAATTAAAATGTTACTTTTAATTTTTAGATAATAATTGATAAAGGAAGAGATTGCAGCTACTTTATCAATGAAAAGATGATTTATATTTTATCTCCTCTTCTTTTCTCCTTATTTTAGCAGTACATCCAGTCGAAGGCTGAGCCTTCAAGAGCTTAATGTCCACTGCAGGCTAGTGTGAAATAGCATTTTTCCTTCATTTTACTGAGCAACAGCCCTGTAAACAGATAGGGCTTAATTTTATTATATAGTTAGGAGGAATTCTTTTTTGTCCTTTTTTTGAGACCGGCCACACGGCGCTCAGCCAGTGAGCGCTGTGACCGTACCGGTCATCCCTATATAGGATCCGAACCCGCGGCGGGAGCGCTGCCGCGCTCCCAGCACTGCACTCTCCCGAGTGCGCCATGGGCTCGGCCCATTAGGAGGAATTCTTTAATTAAGGATAATGCAATAGGCTTTTGTGTCACATTCACTAGTGTCTTTTTATCTTAGCAAAGAATTGAGTAAAATACTTTTAAATAAAAACAGATTGATGCATTATTACATTGCAGAGCAAAATTAAGCAGGTTGCAAATGAAAGTGGCAGAGCTCTTAGATATCAGAATACCCAGAAATCTCATTTAATACAGAATTCTTTATTGGATTTTTAAAGATTTTGAAGACTGAAGAAGCCATAATGCCTTGTTTCTAGGAAAGATGCCTTGAAGATAATAAGGCATTTTAAAATATTTTTATTGTGATAGGGAATAAAGTGTTAGGAGTGTGAGAATCATCAGATGGGGAGAGTGAGAGAAAGTGAATGACAGCGGTGAAAATGGGCAAGGGAATTTGCATGTGAACATGGAGAACTGCTCATATTTTCAGAGAAGGTGTTCACTCCCCTCTGAAGACTCTTTTGGGTGCATCTGTGTATTATAGTAGAGTGATCCTGATCTTCTGGACAGGGCACAGAACTTTAAGGTGATTTTTTGTTTTGTTTTTAATTTTAGTTCATCCTTAGTTCAGCTATAACTTTGCTGCAAATTGCTTTCTTTATCTGTTCTCTATTTTGGGAAAACTGGTGAATATTTTCCTGCTTTTATGGCCAAAAAATTTAGTAACATTCTTAAATGTTTCTTTTATTTTCTTTTTTAAAGGACTTTTTAGTCATTTAATACAAAAACATCTTCTCAAAAGGGTGTGTTGATAGTATCTCTTCCATTCTATGTCTTAAAATATATGTACTCCATAAAGGCAACTACTGTTACTAATTTCTCTTGTAAACTTTTCTACATGTACATGCACATATATGTGTTATCTTCCCCTGTACCTGCCCCCCCCCTCCCCAGTTATTTCTTCCTAGTTTGGGGATTTGATCACATTCTAGATCATCTTAGATCAGTTAATTCCCCCTTTTCCTTATGATATACATAATCCCTCTGTTTTATTTTTCTTAGGGAAATTTATATTTTAATTTCTTGGCTTATTTAATGTAAAAGTTAGTTTGGGTCAAAGCAGCCCCTTCTACTAACTACATTGCTTTTTAGTGTTTCTGTTAGAGAATTATTTATAAAAAATAAAAGTGTAGAGGAAGACATGGCCTTGAGAACTATTGGTCCATTGTTTCACCTATTCTGACCACACCAGTCAACAAATATTTAGTGAGCAGCAACTATGGGTGAGTCATTATGACAGGTATTGAGAGAGATATAAAAGATATACCTTATTTTCTAAGAACTTATTTACTTGGTAAAATAAGTCATAAACCCAAAATGTTAAATAAGAAGGTCTTCATAATGGTTCATGATTAAACAATTGCGAAGAGTTTAATTGCTAAATAAATGGTGTAGTTAATAAGTAGATTGATTTTTTTAGAAAAGAGAGCGAAGTTTAAGTTGGTATGATCAGAGACGGGAGGAAATATGATTTGAGCTGGACTTTGAGCTGGGTGGAACAGTGTGAGCCCAAGTGAGTAGGTGGAATGTAGAAAGAGTTTTGGAGGAGCAGTAAACAAACCAGTTGGGCTGGAGTAGAATCCTCTAGTGGCAGATAAGCCTGCAAATATAGGGTAGAGTCCTCATGCAAACATGAAGGACTTTTTGCGGTTGCATTTGTGGCAGTGGAGAACATAGAAGATTTTTGAGGGAGTACAGAATGACACATGATCAGAGCCATGTTGTAATGTTTTAAGAAGATTGGGCAGCAGTCGAATAGGATGGAATAGAGCAAGAAATGGACTTTCAGTTAGTTGGCTGTTTGGTCTAGTTGTGTAATGATGAAGGCTTGGACTAGTGTAGCTCTGATAAGGATGGGAAGAAAGGAAAGTAATATAACTTTGTATATGTGTGTCACATGGATGTGTGTGTTTAAGTAACATTTTTCTAATATAAGGAATAGTTTATAGGAAGACTCAATAGAATTTAGTGAATGACTTTACATGGGAGAAAAGAAAGAGTGAGTAGTTAAAGATTATTTTGCTGTTTTAAAATTTAAAGATAGAGGGCCGGCCCGGTGGCGCACTGCTATGGTGCGCCGCTTGGGAGTGTGGCGGCGCTCCCGCCGAGGGTTCAGATCCCGCATACAGACCGGTTCCCGCTCACTGGCTGAGCGAGGTGCGGGCGCAGCACCGAGGTTTGCGATCCCGTTGCCGGTCCCGGTCCAGTACGGGCGCGACACTGAGGGTTGCGATCCGTTGCCGGTCACGAAAAAAAGACAAAAAGGAAAAAAAAAAATTTAAAGATAGAGAATCTCCAATTTTGAAAATCCGGGAAAATGTGTTCTGTAATACATGTTGGCAGTCTAGTCCTGAGCATTCTGGATGGTAAGCTCTCTTTAATTCTAATTTTCTGATTGTTTCTCTGCAGAGGGGTTTTCCTCCTTGAGTTTTTAATGCTATTTCTTTTAGGAAGACCAGGTCTTCTGAACTTGTTTATTCTCTGTGCTTTAACTAATCAAGATTATTTAATCTTTGTTTGTGAATCTCTCCCTTATTTTGGAATCTTTCATTTTATCCATTTATGGACATTTAACTCATTGTCTTTCTCCTTGACCTTCTCAACTAACCTTTAGTTTGGAGGATAAAAATTATGCACCTTGTCATAGACCTGGTAAATGACTGTTTTGTCCTTCCTGAAACTTGGTGGTTTTTTTTTTTTTTTTGATCATTTGCTTAATATTCTATGTGCTTCCTGAGAGCCAATGTAATTTGAAATTACAGGCTAAATTTAAAGGTAGCAATGGAAAGGATTCTAATAGGTGAAAGCAGAGGGAAAGAGCAAAAGGCCTTATTAGCCAGTGCTACTTGCTTTCTATTTTGGGTACTGAATCTTGGGCTGTGGATGAAAAATGTCAGACTTGACTCGCATGAATTTCCTTAGTATAGCTGAGATACAAGACAGTGGCCAGTGGGCCCTAAAGTACAACTTCAGTATACTGTGGTAATTTAGATCAAGGGCTGAGCTCTGGGAGCTTGGGTTCTGTTCCTGCCGTTTCTAGTCAGATCTTTGAATAAAAAATAAAAGGTGATTGGAATATCATCAATATACATACGTCAAAATAATAGAATACACCTAAAGAAAAGCACATCAGAAATGTAATGCAATAAAAAATCTTATTTAATTTGTTATAATTATTTTCCTTCTCATCACTAAAGTTACTGAGTTCTTGCAAATTGCATTGCATTTACCACAGTTTGCACTCAGACAGTTGACAGAAGTCCTCGTGGTTTGCTGTGAAACCAGTAGAGCAGGCAGAGTTCATGTACAAGATGTTATTAAATTTAGTGTTCTACTTAGGGATGCAAAGTACCCTTACAGGTTCCACTAGGAGGTTCTCTGTTCAATCTCACTGTAAGTTTGTGTCAGCCCAAAGTAACCGTGATTAAGAACTGTTAAACAATAGTCCCTTGGGAAGGAATTCTTATAGTAGCCTGGGATGAGGAAAGTCCATAAAGACCACTTAACTGAATGATGGCAATCTGTTTTATTAATCTGGATGCTCTAGCACAAGTAATATTTTAGTAGATCAATAGGTTTTTCTTACCTTTAACTTTCTATTTGTAATATTTATTCTTGCTTGTCTGTAGAAAAGGGCTTTGTCCCAAGAAGAGTTTTTACTAAATGCACAGATTGAATGATTTTTTTTTTCCTTTTTGTCTTTTTTCGTGACCGGCAGTGGATCGCAACCCTCAGTGTTGCGCCCGTACCGGACCGGGACCGGCAACGGGATCGCAACCCTCGGTGTTGCGCTGCACCTCGCTCAGCCAGTGAGCGGCCGGTCTGTATGTGGGATCCGAACCCTTGGCGGGAGCGCCGCCGCACTCCCAAGCGGCACACTGTAGCAGTGCGCCACCGGGCCGGCCCCCACAGATTGAATGATTAAGTGTAGTAGGAAAATAAAGTACAATGATCATATGAGTATTTCTCTTACCTCACAAAGGCCTTTTTTGTTTCTGACTCACACAGGAAACTTCAGCCATTAAGTGCCCAAGGGGTAAGACTGCCTTTTTTTAGAATCTTAAGGTCGCATTAGAAATTTCTCAAAAGCTTTACAGGTCAAAGAAAATAAGTTCGTTTTTATCTTTCTGTGATGAGTGGATATCAAAGACTTGCTGTTAATTAGATATGAGTGTTCTCCATCTTTAATTTTAATTAGATTCTATATGGCCTAACTCTTGGGGGCTAATGTGCTTTGTTCATAGCTGCATGTATCCTCCTGGTCATTAGTAAGTCTTCAGTTTATATTGTCCCTTGTAGGTTGTTGCAGTTGCCAGTCTTTCACCTCCCACTCCTTCTGCAGGCTGACTTGCTGGTTTCCAGTAGTTAGACATAGCAATCATACAGAGGAATGTGACTTATATGCCCCACTTGGACTCTGCCCTGCACCCCTACCTTTGCCCAGGATGGTGCCCAGAGAACGGTTTCTTTTAAAGAGCAGTGCATTTCTCACTTAGTAGCATCTGTAGCAAAATTTCAAGAGGGAAAAAAAAGTCATCCCCAGAAAGCAAGGGAAGTGTCTGTGTTACCTTTCTAGCCAGGGTTCCAGAACCATTAGCTTCTTATAGACAGTGCTTCTGTTTATAGATGTTGAGTTGTCAGACCTTTCCAATTGTTTTTTTTCTCCATGGTTTAATCACAGTAAGAACTAGGAATTTGTGGCAATTGAATGCTTACTTTGGGGAGTATTACAAAAATCCAGTGTGGATCTGCAGAGTTCCAAATTTTGGGCAAGAGAGTATCTGATGTTTTTATAGCCAAAATTTAGGGATCAGACTCCTGCGTTCTAGTCATGGCTGTGGGCCATTACAATGACCCTGGGACAAACAAGGTACTTTTTCCTAATTGGAAACCTATTCCTATTAGGGTACTATAGCCAAATAAGATACTATTTCCTTCACAAGAATAAGTTTGATAGAACTAATATTTGAAAAACTTTTGAAGTTTTAGCTAATGAAGGACAAATAGTTTTTTCCTTTTAACATTTTAAACTGCTTTGGTTATTTTTTTCTTTTATTATTATTATTTTTTAAATTTACAAACAGTAAAATTGAAAAAAAATTTGGTGTACAGTTCTGAGTTTTAACACATGTACAAATTCATGTAACTGCCGCCACAGTCAGAATACAGAACAGTTCTATCATCCCAAAAACTCCCTCGTGCTGCCCCTTTGTAGTCAAACTGTCCCTAATCCCTAACCCCTGGCAACCCCTTATCAGTTCTCCATTCCCATGGTTTTGCCTTTTCTAGAATGTCATATGAATGGAATCATACTACAGTATGTAACCTTTTAAGACTGGTGTCTTTTGCTCAGCATAATACCCTGGCAATTTATCCATGTTGCTGTATTTATCAGTTGTTCTTTTTTATTGCTGAGTAATATTCCATTGTATGTAAGTCTGTTCCATTATACATAATACCATGTATAACAGTTTATTCATCTGTTGAAAGTCATTTGGAATGTGTCTAGTTTTGGTGATTATGAGTAGTGCTGCTGTAGACATTCATGTACAGGTTTTTGTGTGAACCTAAATTTACATTTCTCAAAGGTATTCCCTAAGAGTGGGATTGCTGGGTAATGTATTAAGTGTATGTTTACCTTTATAAGAAACCACCAAAGTATTTTTCAGAGTGGTTATACCATTTTGCATTCCCACCAGCAATGTAGGAGCATCCAGGTGCTCTGCGTCCTCATTAGCACTTGTTATTGTAATTAAAAAAATTTTTTAGCCGTTTTAATAGGTGTGTAGTGGTATCTCATTGTAGTTTCAATTTGCATTTCTCTAATAGCTAATGATCTTGAGCTTCTTTTCACATGCTTATTTGCTCCCTGAATATTTTTAGTAAAATGTCTGTTCAAATCTTTTGCCCATTAAAAAAACTTTATTATCTTATTATGAATTTTGAGGGTTTTTTTTAAAAGAATATATTCTAGATATGTTTTTTATAAAATAAATTACTTGGGAATATTTTTTCCCAGTGTGTAGCTTTTCTTTTCTTCTCTTAAAATAACTTTTTGTAGAGCTGAAGTTTTAAATTTAATTTAAATGATTAAGTCCAGTTTGTCAATTTTTTTCTTTTATGGATCATATTTCTGATGTCATATAACTCAAGATATTCTTTTTTTCTTCTAAAAGTTTTATAGTTTTACATTTAGATCTATGGGCCATTTGAGTTAATTTTTGTATAAGGTGTGAAATTTAGGTTGTTTCATTTTTTTTGCATATAGATGTGCAGTTGTTCCAGAACCATTGTTGTTGAAGAGACTGTCTTTTCTCCATTGAATTGATTTTGCACTTTTGTCAAAAGTCAATTGGCTATATTTTTGTGGGTCTATTTTCAGACTCTGATTTGCGTGTATTTCCTTTACCAATACCACACTGTCTTGATTAGTAGCTTTATAACAAGACTTAAAATTGGGTTTTCCAACTTTGTTCTTTTTCAAAGTTGTTTTGGCTATTCTAATCTTTTGCTTTTCTGTATAAATTTCACAATCAGCTTTTATATATCTGCAAAAACTCCTGCTGGCATTTTGATTGGAACTGCATTCAATCTGTAGATCAATTTGAGAACTGATATCTTAACTATATCAAGTCTTCCAATCAGTGAACTTGATAAGTCTCTTCATTTATTTGAGTCATAGTTGATTTCTTTCATCAGCAGTTTGTAGCTTTTAGCATATACATTCTGCACATGTTTTGTTAGATTTATACCTGAGTATTTTTTTTAGCTAATGTAACTGTTTTTAAGTTTCAGTTTGTAATTCATTTCTTCTTTCTTCTTCTTCTTTTTTTTTTTTGGCAGCTGGCCAGTAAAGGGATACAAACCCTTAACCTTAATTCATTTCTTGTATATAGAAATGTGATGGATTTTTGTATATGAATGTGTATCTTACAACCTTGTTAAACACACTTATTAAGTTTAGCCTTATTATAAATTCCTTGGGATTTTCTATATAGACAATTATATAGTCTATGAAAAATGACAGTTTTATTTCTTTCTAATCTCTATGCCTTTTCTTTCTTTTTCACCTCTGTTGCAGACTTCTAGTAAAACACTGAATGTGGTTAGTGAGAATGGGCATCCATGCCTCTTTCTGATCTTAGGGAAAAAGCATTCAATTTTTCACCATTAAGTGTGATATTAGCTGCTAGTTTTTGTAGATGCTCTTTATCAGGTTGAGTAAATTTTCTTCTATTCCTGGTTTACTGAGAGTTTTGTTAGGAATGATTGTTGAATTTTGTCAGTTGTTTTTTCTGTATGAATTGATATGATCATATGATTTTTTTCTGTTAGTCTGTTAATATAATGGGTCACATTGGTTTTCAAATATTGAACCTGCCTTGCAATCTTGAGGTAAACACCACATGGTTGTGATGTATTATTCTTCTATACTTGTGTTTTTGAGTTTGATTTGCTGATATTTTGTTGAGGAGTTTTGAATATTTGTTTACAAGAATATTAGTCTGTAGTTTTGTTTTTTTCTTGAACTGTCTTTGTCTAGTTTTGGTATCAGGATAATGCTGGCCTTATAATATAAGTTAGGAAGTAAATGTTCCCCTTAATACTTTAGGGAAGAGATTGTATAGAATTCCTTCTCTAAGTACTTCGTAGAATTCTCAAATGAAAGCATCTGAACCTAGGGTTTTCTTTATGTGAAGGTTTTTAAGTACAAATTAGATTTCTTTATTAGATAAAGGATAATTCAGATTGTCTTTCTTTTTGGGTGAGTTTTGGTACTTTGCGGCTTTTGAGGAATTAGTCCATTTGATCTAAGTTGTCAAATTCATGTATATAGGGCCGGCCAGGTGGCGCACTGCTACAGTGCGCCGCTTGGGAGCGCGGCGGCGCTCCTGCCGAGGGTTCGGATCCCACATACAGACCGGCCGCTCACTTGCTGAGCGAGGTGCGGGTGCAACACCAAGGGTTGCGATCCTGTTGCCGGTCCTGGTCCAGTACGGGCGCGACACTGAGGGTTGCGATCCGTTGCCGGTCACGAAAAAAGACAAAAAAAGGAAAAAAAAACAAAAAAAAACAAATTCACGTATATAGATTTGTTTGTAGTATTCTCTTATAATCTTTTTAATGTCTTTGAAGTCTATAGTGGTATCCTTTCTTTCATTCCAGATGTTGAAAATATGTCTATTCATTCTTTTAAAAATTTGTTTGGCTAGAAGATTATCAGCTTTATTCATCTTTTCATAGAACCAGCTATTGATTTTTTCCTATAGTTTTTCTGTTTTCAACTTATTTTTTTCCTTTTGCGTGCTTTGAGTTAATTTACTTTTCTTTTTCTGTTTTTCTAAGGTAGAAACTTAGATTGTTGTTTTTCTTTTTTTCTTTTCTTTTTTCTTTTCTCATATAAGCTTTTAATGATATAGATTTCCCTCTAAGCACTGCTGTGGCTACATTTTTACAAATTTTGATATGTTGAATTTTTATTTCCCTTGAGACTTTCTCTTTGACCTACGTATTATTTTGAAGTGTGTTGTTTGGTGTGTTGGGAGATTTTTAAGTGTTTTTGAGTTATTGATTTCTGGTGTAATTCCATTATGATTAGAGATTGTACTTTGTATGATTTCATATTTAAAAATTTGTCAGGGTGTGTTTTATGACCCAAGGTATGGTCTATCTTGGTGACTGTTCTATATGTACTTGAAAAGAATGTATATTCTGTTGTTGTAGGGTGTTCTATGAATATCAGTTATATACAGTTGATTCATAGTGTTGTTTAGTTCCTCTGTATCCTTGATTATTTTCTGTTTACTTGTTTTATTGATTACTAAGAAAGAAATTGAAGTCTATCTATAATTTATACTTTATAATTTATAAAATCCATTTCTGCCCTTAGTTTTATCAGTTTTTGCTTCATATATTTTGAGGTTCTTTTTTTAGAATTATTATGTCTTTTAGTGAATTGATCCTTTTATCATTATTTAATGTTTCTCTTTATCCCTGGTAATTTTCCTTTCTTTGAAGTCTACTTTGTCTATTAATATAGCCACTCCAGCTTTCTGTCGATTCATATTTTCATTGTATTTATTTTCCCCTTTTTACTTAAGAAAGTCTTTATATTTTGAAATAATTTCAGCTTTATAGAAGAGGTGCAGAAATATTACAGAGAGTTTCTGTAAGCTCTTCACCCAGCTTCCCCTAATGTAAACATCTTAATACTTTCATCAAAACTAAAACATTTACATTGGCATACCACTCTCTCTCTCTCTTTTTTTGGGGGGGGGGCAGCTGGCCAGTACTAGGATCTGAACCCCTGACCTTGGTGTTACAAGGCTGTGCTCTAAGTATCTGAGCTAACCAACCTGCCCTTGTCATAATACTCTATTAAGTAAGCTACAACTTTTATTTGAATTTTGCCAGATTTTCTATTAATGTCCTTTTCTGTTCCAGGATCCAGTCCAAGCTACCATAGTGCAGTTAGCATCCTTTTGCTTATAACCTGCATACAGTCCTTGCTCAGTATGTGCAAAGGATTGATTCTAGGACCCTTGCAGGTACGAAAATTCATGGATAGTCAAGTACCTTATGTAAAATGGCATAGTACAGTCGGCCCTTCATATCCTCAGGTTCTGTGTCCATGGATTCAACCAACTATGGATTTTTAGTCTGCAGATACAGAGAGCTGACTGTATATTATTGTATTTAATGTGGGTTTCTGGTAGACAGCATATAGTGTGTATTTTTTTTATATATATTCTGTCAATCTCTTTTTTAAAAATTTGATTGTTGTAAGAACATTTGATGTGAGATCTACCTTCTTAACAAATTTTAAGTGTACAATATAGTATTGTTGACTATAGGTACAATGTTGCACAGCACATCTCTAGATTTATTCATCTTGCTTACTGAAACGTTGTGTCCATTGATTAGTAATCCCCCATGACAGTTGTTCTAATTGGTGTGTTTAGAACATTTACATTTAATATAATTTTTGATATGTTTGGATTTAGGTCTGCTATTTTATTATCTGTTTTCTGTTTGTTCCCTCTGTTTTGTGTTTGTATCCCTTTACTTTCTTTGGAATATTTGAATATTTTATAGTATTCTATTTTAACTGATCTATTGAATTTTAGGGTATCCCTTTGTCTAGTTATATTAGTGTTGCACTAGGGACTACAATATACATACTTAGGTGTTCAGTCAATTTAGAGTTAATATTTTACCACTTTAAGTGGAATGTAGAAATGTTAGTACCATATAGATCTCTTTACCCTCCTCTTTTATGGTGTGATTGTCATGGATTATATCTACATACATTAAAAACCCCATCAATGATGTTATAATTTGTGCTTTTAACCATCATTCATATTTTTTTAAAATTATTTTTATTTTGTCAATATACAATGTAGTTGATTATTGTGTCCCATCACCGAAACCTCCCTCCCTCCTCCCTCTCCCCCCTCCCACCCAGGTGTGTCCCCTCCATTTTCTTGTTGTAAGAACTTCAAAAAAAAATTGTGGTTGTTATATCTTCTTCTCCCCCCCCCCAGTTTTTTTTGTTTATTTTCTTGTTGTTGTTTGTTTGTTTTTGTGTGTGTGTG
>NW_007726335.1:561208-561573 GCF_000696425.1 Galeopterus variegatus | reverse complement strand
GGTGTGAACTCCTCGGGGGAGGGTCCCTCAGCACACAGTTCCTCTTTGACTCACCCTAGCATGGGTCGGCCCTCCGGGAGAGCTCTCCGGTAGCTTCAGTATAGCTCCAGAGCACTCCGGGCTCCCCTGTCCCCACCAGAAATCAGTTAGGGGTTCTTCCAAACTGAGGCCCCCAGAGATGGAATCTGCCTCCCAGAAACAGGGAGTTGGCCTGGGGCCGACGCCCAGGGTGTGGCGGAGAGACGATCTGGGCGGGCTCCTCTTCCCTGCCCTCCCGACGCTGGCCAGGGGCTCCTCACGCTACCAGCCCCGTCAGAGATCCACGGGGAGAGTGGTATTGTAGGCCGGTCAACAGGCCCCGGGGT
>NW_007726335.1:557453-560413 GCF_000696425.1 Galeopterus variegatus | reverse complement strand
TCTCAGGGTCGCGCTGTCTCCTGGCACGGCTGCTCCAGACCCGTCGCCATCTTAAAAGCCCTATACTTTTCTGTTTTGCAAGTGAATTCCGCAGCATAGATTTTTTTAGCAAGTAAGAATGGATTGGAGGACCTACATAATTGGGGTGGTGGTGTTCAGTTACTTTCCAATTCAGGGAAGCTTTCTGGGGCTGGAAGGTTTTCAGAATGTTTTAAGTGATGTTGGTAAGCTTGGAATTTTCAGTACATTCCCTATGGCCTATTCTTGAGAGAGGGCTAAGACGTAAGAATGAGAAGATTAGACAAGGTTTGGGTAAAGACACCTGGAATGACTAGCGTAAGAGGGGAGAAGGAGAGAGGAGAGATGTGAATTAGTCATTAAGGCCAGGTCGGACTGTGGTCATGCAGAGTATTGCAGTTCTTGTCCTGATGGCTGTTTTGTCCTTTTCCTTCTCTCCCAAAGCCTGTGCAATTCTGTGGTGGAGGAGGAAGGACTGCTCAGGGAAATTACAAGCATTAATCTTGGCTTGAATTTTGTCTCCTCCATTTCCTAGTTTTGGTCTGGCCAAGTTTCTTAACCTCACTGTACCTAGTTTTTTTTTATTTTGTAAAAATGATGGTAAAATATATATAACATAAAATTTACCATTTTAACCATTTTATTATTATTATTTTTTTTGTGACTGGTAGGGGGATCGTAACCCTTGGCTTGGTGTCTCCCACACCGCGCTCAGCCAGTGAGCGCAACGGCCATCCCTATATAGGATCCGAACCTGCAGCCTCAGAGCTCCCAGCACCACACTCTCCCGAGTGAGCCACGGGGTTCGCCTGCCATTTTAACCATTTTAAAGTCTACAGTTTAGTTACTGTGGTGTGCAAACATTACCACCATCCATCCCCAGAATTTTTTCATCTTCCCTAACTGAAACTCTGTATCCATTACCCAATAACTCCCCATTTCCCCCTTTCTCCAGCAAACACTGTTCTTCTTTCTGTCTCCATAAATTTGACTACACTAGTTACCTCATATAAGAGGCATCATACAGTATTTGTCTTCCTGGGCCTGGCTTTTTTCACTTAGCATAATTTCTTCAAGATTCATCTATGTTGTAGCATTTGTCAGGATTTCCTTCCTTTTTAAGTCTGAATAATATTCCATTATATGCATATACCACATTTGTTTTATCCATTTATCTGATGATGGACACTTTGGGATCTTCCTCCTTTTGGATATTGTGAATAATGCTACTATGGTGTTTTGTTTTTAAAATGGCAAAAAATAATGCTTTTTTAATAGGATTCTGGCAGCTGTCTGTAAAGGCTCCTTGCAGAGTGCTGGACACAGGCTTATGATAAGTGGCACTAACTTTCCTCACCATTATTTTTTTGGTGCCAGTTTCTTGCACTTTGCTTCTTTCACATCTTCCTCCTAGAATAGGTAATCAAACCCAAGCGGGGACTGATGGATTCTATTTCCCTTGCCCATTCAAGTTCATTCCAGGAGTGACATTTCACAATCAATGTTCTCCAAACTGTGTTATTTCAAGACTAGTCAATCTCTTTGGAAATTTGAGTTTATTCAATAATTTTGCCTTAACTGTTCTGGTTCTCTTTAATGGATCCGGGAGTCCTTTACTAAATCTCATTGTCACCCTTTTCCCTAAGATAATTTGTTCCAAAACCTTGCTAAAGGCAGCATACTGTACCCAGGGTCCTGAGGTCCCATCACCAAGGGTTTTGACTCATCTGTCATTCAAAAGACTATCGATATCCTGGGGGCAAGTTTTTGATACACTTGGTGAATTTCATTGCTTTGTTCCTTTGACTCCTGCCTTTAAACACCCAGACTCCCTCCCTCAGTGGGAAGGCTTATTTTTGACTGGCCCTTTTCCGTCTATGCTGTGCCATCTGTCACAGGGGTCACTACTCAGAGGCTGGCTTTTTCCCTGCTGGGAGCAGGTGGTCATAACTGATGGCTATTGATAGGGTCAGGTTGGGGCAGCTTACCAATATGTCCCCCAAGTTGTACGGATAGTTGTTGTCCGTCAGAGGAAGAAAAGAAAGGCTTACTTGGGATTTTTTTTTTTTTTTTTTTTTGCATTAAAGAGAAAAAGATGCAGATGTCATCCTAGATTGTTGATTTACTTTTGTAGTCCGGCCACTTACCAACTGTCCTGTCTGTGCTCTTGTCTCTATGTATCTCAACTGGTTCTGGATTCTAAGACTCCTACCTGAAGCAGCCTGCAGTAAACAAAGAAAGCAATATCTGTGGAAATTATGGATATGATTACTCAAGCTGGTTTATGTCCAAGAGGCTAGAGGTGATGATCCTGACCCTTGTTCAAACAAAATAAAATACCCTTGATGTCTTCCAATGATCTTGGGTGGTAAAGACGCTGGTTTCAAAGTTTTATTTAAGGAGATTGTGATTCCAGACACTCAGACTTCTGGTCCTGACTCACAGGAGAGCCAGCCCAGTGCTGAGTCACTTAGCCAACTTCATTCATTGATCATGTGCTTGTGCACAGCTTGGTGGCAAGGTGGGAGAGAATTACTATTTTCAAATGTTCCTTCCTGAGGTAGCATGGTCCAGAAGTGAGCTGAGAGACAGGATGCTGGAGTTCTATTCTTGGCCCAGCTATGCACCTTTAGCAAGATATGCCCTCCCCCAATCCCCCTGGTTAATATGGAAGGATCAGGGAAATAAGTAAAATCAACAAGATAGATAAGAACAAAAGAGTTTTTAAAATGTTTTTTCAGAGAGATTATGAGAAAACATGGCTCCCAAACCCATGTCTCCCTGGTTGGCCAGGTTTTGTTGCCACCATTTGTTCAAGTAATTTACCATGAACTCTACCGGTAAAAAACAGAGGAATTTGGGGCCGGCCCGGTGGCGCACTCGCCGCTTGGGAGCCAGGCGGCGCTCCCGCCAAGGGTTCGGATCCCACATACAGACCGGTT
>NW_007726335.1:555673-556781 GCF_000696425.1 Galeopterus variegatus | reverse complement strand
GTACTCACTGCATTGTGCTTGGGTACATTCATCTGTTTAAAAAAGCACAAATAATTTTTTTTGCTAAGTAGAAGAAATAGTTCAGAACAACAATTTACATAATGAGTAGTTCTAGATATGTGCTCTCAGGTTATTGGAATCAGCTTGACCCAGTGTAAGGTATTGCTTTTTTGGGGGGGCCTCCCTAGTTCCCCTTAAGGTCTCATGTTTGCGTAACTCTACCCTCCCTGGTGTGCTTTTATTTCTGACTTCAGTCCTAGACATAATCGTATCTTTCACCTCTTCTGATCACTGGAGGAGTAAAATCTTTTCTACCTAGGCCTCAGTACTGTCCACTCTCTAGGTTCATATCATAACAATTTTTTTTGCTGGCTTCTTAACCTCAATGTGGTGGCATCTCTATACTTTCCAAGCAGAGTCTTTTTAATATGAAATATTTTAAGTGCACAGAAAAGTATGGAGAATAATATAATATTTACTTTAGATCTTTTCTTTTTTTGAACAAAAGAAATTATTATGGGTACATTTGAAGCCCAAGGCACCGTGTCCACCCCCTCCCCAGCTCTTTTGAACAAACCTTTTTTGTCCAAGGCACATTGCAGAGTGTTTAGCTTCCCTGTAGGAGGTCAGCCTTCCATGACCTATATTCATTATTCTCTGTTTCCTCAAGTGCTTTCACAACTCCCCTTTCCACCCCTCACTGTGACCTTGGGCAAATTGCTTTACCTCTCTGAGCTTTATATTTTTCATCTGTAAAATGAGAATAATAACAACACATGCCCGCTCTGGGTTATTTTGAGAATCAAATGTGATAATATATGTGAAAGTACTCTGTAAAGCTCTGTGTTACATGTGGCATTGATCACTTATATAGAGAACCTACAACAGTGTTTTCCAAGCTGTGGGAAAGGGTACTGGGGGGAGGGGAGTTGCCAAGGGAAGTGGTGGATCAGAATCCCCAGGGTTTTTTTCAAACTGCTGCATATCGATCTTGCACTGGTGTGTGTGTGTCCACATATATACGCATATACATTACACACATAACAATTAGAAATACTGGGAAGGTAGGCCCAAGGGAAATTACCTAGATTCCCTTCTGTCTCTTTCA
>NW_007726335.1:524849-554923 GCF_000696425.1 Galeopterus variegatus | reverse complement strand
GTTTTTATAGCTGAGTAATATTCCATTGTGTATATATACCACATTTTCCGTATGGAGTGGCCATTTTAAAACAATCCATTTCTTAGTGTCTGTTTGCTCAAAGTACAAATTTTAAATAAGAATCTTCATCAGCCATTTGCTAAAGAGGTTTGTTTTACCAATATGCTTTGTAAAATTCCTGCCGCCAGATTCTTTCTACGCCCAGAATGTGTCTTTCTGTCCTTTCTCTCTCTCCTACCGCATATGGTCTGAAGAAGGTTCTCCTGCTGTGTAAGCTTTAAGGATACTTCAACATCCATAAGCACTAAACTGAAGACAGTCAGAGGGTGATCACTGTTTGGTCATTTCTGTACCACTATGTGCAGGTTCTCTATAGGCATTCTGGTTGCCAGTCATTGTCTCTTAGCATTTCACATACTTAATCATTGCATTTTGTTTAATTATGGTACTCTTGCCCAGACTAAACTGAAGGGATACTTTGGTGAAAGTATCCCAGTATAATTGTATTTAAGAACTACTTAGTTTTATTATTTAAAATGTATAAGATTCAAGATGGAATGTTTTAAAGTGTAGAAATCAAAGATGCTTATACTCTGGAACTTTGCAATTGTATATACCCAAGGGAAATTTACTCTCTTGGGCACTTGGCAACCTGGACAAGAATGTTTATGGTAGCAGTATTGATAATAGCACACAATTGTTGGAAACAAAGGTGCATCAACTGGGGAGTGGATAAATTATGGTAGAGTCAAGCAGTGAACTACTACTATGCGAACTATTACTAAGTGAAAATGCATGGATTAGAGGAAAATATGTCAAAAGCAATAAATGTCAAACATAATGTGGAGCACAAAAATGCAAGTTTCAGGATGTGATCAATATTTAGCATTTATATAAATTTTTGAAACATGCAATATCCTTTATATCGTAAATGGATATGCTGTTTTGAGGTAATAATATAAAACTGTGCAAGACAATGTGAAACACCTAATTCAGGACAGTGGTTGCTTTTGAGGAGGGTAGAGAGAAATTGTGTGGAAAAGAATACACAGGGGGTTTCAGTTTTATCTGTAAAGTTTTATTACCATCTCTCTGTTTTTTTTTTGTTTTGTTTTGTTTTTTTATCCTTTTTGTCTTTTTTCGTGACCGGCAACGGATCGCAACCCTCAGTGTCGCGCCCGTACCAGACCGGGACCGGCCACGGGATCGCAACCCTCGGTGTTGCTCCTGCGCCTCACTCAGCCAGTGAGCGGCCGGTCTGCACGTGGGATCCGAACCCTCGGTGGGAGCGCTGCTGCACTTCCCAAGCGGCGCACTATAGCAGTGTGCCACCGGGCTTGCACTTCCCAAGCGGCGCACTATAGCAGTGCGCCACCGGGCCGGCCCATCTCTGTGTTTTTTAATACCTGAAATATTTCATAAGACAAATCAATAAAAAATTCAAAATGTATATGGAATATAATCCCCAATTTTTTAAGATTACAGGCAAAGGAAGGGTTTAACAGTAGTTCAGTGTTAAGTAATACATCCATAGGTGGGTTTTATTTTATATTTTCCAAGTTTTCTGCATTGAAATAAGTATTATAACCAGGAAAAATGGCAATAGGTATTATTTTTTAAAAGAGGTCACAAAATATCCAAATAAGACAGTAAATTAGTACTGACAGCTATTTGGACCTTAACTCACTATAGTTTTCAAATACTCTAATTTGATGAGTGCTTTACTATTCTCTTTGCATTTAAAATATTTTGTTTTTAGAAAATTAGCCTTAGGCCGGCCTGTGGCTCACTCGGTAGAGTGCGGTGCTGATAACACCAAGGCCACGGGTTCGGATCCTATATAGGGATGGCCGGTTTGCTCACTGGCTGAGTGTGGTGCTGACAACACAAAAGAAAACTAGCCTTAGAGGAAAAATACTCCTACAATTTTTAAAGTCAAAGAACTCTATTTAGTATTATATAAAATCATGGTAAGATGAATAATAATTTCCAAAGACTGACAGCCTGGTCAATAAGTTAACCACCTCCTAGTCAGAAGTAATTCTCATGGGGTTAGAGGCAGACTGGATCAACTGTAGAGAAATAAATTTAATTTTGATTGTTCTTTTCTGTTTGTCTTATTCCTAGGACTTCACACTTTTTGCATGTTAGAACAGACTTGTTTCTTCTCATCTTAGGTATCACTTTTATAGGAAGCTACCTTCTCCCTCCCCCCAACTAAATTGTAATTTGCTGGTAATCCATCTATCTCTGCTGGAGCTTAAGCCCCACAAGGATGGGATGTAGGTATTTTGTTCATTGTTGAATCAATCCCTGCTAACTAGCACAATCTCTGACATGTAGAATGTACTGGTAAAGAATTCTGAATGAATGAATGAATGAAAAGGTCACAACTGAAGGGGACATTCTAGAAATTGAACCATTTGATGGGAAACTTTAAGCCAGGTTTCCCACTCACAGGTACAGGAAGGGTAATTAGGTTGAGTAATAAAATGTGAGTAATTCTCTCTGGAACTAAGTGGAGATCTGAAAAGCCACTGCCTTACTAGAAATAATGAGGAAATGGGAAATGAAGAAAGTACACTCACGATCGAGATAATGATTTTAAATGTTTAAGTTGATTCTTCCTTCGTTTTATCTGATTTTGTGTTGTTTTTAAATCTTGCTTTAAGTGGTATGATTTCTTAATAGTAGATACTTTTAATCAGTATTTAATTTTTAACACACGTATAGAAAAATGCAGAAATCATGACTGTACAGCTCTGTAAATTTTCAGTGAGGAGAACTCAGAACTACCCCTCCTCCATCACTACCCTTCCCTACAGGTAACCATTATATTGAGCATCTATTTTTTTTTTTCCTTTTTGTCTTCGTGTCTGGCAACGGATCGCAACCCTCAGTGTCGCACCCGTACTGGACCGGGACTGGCAATGGGATTGCAACCCTCGGTGTTGCTCCCACACCTCGCTCAGCCAGTGAGTGGGAACCGGTCTGTATGTGGGATCCGAACCCTCGGCGGGAGCACCACCACACTCCCAAGCGGCGCACTGTAGCAGTGCGCCACCGGGCCAGCCCATTGAGCATTTATTTTTAAAAAATACAACTTTTATACAGTGCCTCAACCTATCATACT
This sequence comes from Galeopterus variegatus, assembly GCF_000696425.1. Lineage (NCBI taxonomy): Eukaryota > Metazoa > Chordata > Mammalia > Dermoptera > Cynocephalidae > Galeopterus > Galeopterus variegatus. The sequence goes on along the minus strand of NW_007726335.1, from coordinate 551,790 downwards.
CCTATTCATATCAGGAGTAACCACCACACTCCCAAGCGGCGCACTGTAGCAGTGCGCCACCGGGCCGGCCCATTGAGCATTTATTTTTAAAAAATACAACTTTTATACAATGCCTCAACCTATCATACTCCTATTCATATCAGGAGTTAGTCAGCCTATTTAAATTGTTACCATCCTCCACCTAGTGATCTGAGTAAAGGCATAGCAATGTTAGTCCAACATGGACTACTCCATTTTATTGACAACAAATGTCACATTCCCATATCATCATTTAACTTTTATTTAAACTTAGACTTCAATAAAATCTTAGATCTTAGATTTTATATTATGAGATTTTAGACTCTGGGTGTATGGAAAGGTAAAGAACAGAAATTTACTTATGCAGTTGATGTGAGCCCTGGTTCTCTTGGATATTGCATATCTCAGAACTGCTGAATGTATTATTTAAGAGATATTGGAGTCAATTTGCTTCCCAGTATGAATGATGCTGGAGGAGAAGGGGTCTGGGAAGGCCTAATAGCCGACCTCAACCCACCCTGTCCTCTTACCAGGTTCTTGACTCTGCCACAGGAAATAATTCAAAGGCAGAGTCACAGTAGAAGGTGAGAACAGGTTTAATTAACGAATAAGAGATACAGGTTTCACAGAGAGAGTGCCGCCTAGCTCCAGAGACCAAGCCTGGCCCATACCACATTTAATACAAAAGTAAGAAATACCCACTTCAAGTCTAGTACAGAGTGCAGGCTGGCTCAAGAGAGTGAGCAGCCACTAGCTGAAAGTAAGTTTGATACAAAAGAAAGTATATACACCTCAGCCAGCAAATTGCAAGTTGGCCCCAGGAAAGTGAGCAACAACCCTGCCTTCTGCCAGGATTCAACTTTTATAGTTTCACTGACTGATATATATTCATGCTCTCTAATGAATATAAACTCTTTACTGAGCATGCTCGGCTCTCATGGTTATATAACCCCTTTCTTTTGAGCATGCCTAACCACTGGATTTGCATGTCAGCCCCTTGAGGTCTCAATTTCCCTGCTCACTGGTGCCGAAAGTAGGTCCAGCCAGCAGCAGTAACTCTCCTCTAGGGGAGGGCAAAGAGGAGGGGTCTCAGATCCCTCCTCTGAGACCTTTGGGAGTTGCTTGAAACCCAGAGGTGTGTCCTGAAACCTGAACCCAGGGAAACTGAGTACCTCCTATCTCATAGCCATTCTCTTACTTAAGACAATAGCTGGATACTGTTCTTTCATTTATGCCACAGGCAATTATCCAATGACCTACTGTGTTCCTATTTATGGGCAAAGTGTGAATGCAGGGCAAGGCATTGCGGAAGATGCAGTGATGAATGACCAGACCACACTTTTTGCTCTTAAGGCACTTATAATCAGGTAGGGAAAATGAAAAACATAAACATAAAACTGTAAAGTAGTATTTTAGAAGTGATGATATAAAAAGCTGAGGGGAAGGAGAGATTGTTTTTGACTAGGGGTAAAAGGAACAACTATCCCAAGCAAGTATAGGTAAGATAACATTCTAGGCAAGAGGAGAGGCACAGCCAAAGTGTGGAAGTGGAAAAATACAGTAGGAGTGAGGAATGTTTTTGTGGAGCATAAGATGCAAGCAGAGAATATCTATTAATAGGCTGAAAAGGGCCCTGAAAGCTCCTTTAAGCATTTGAGACTATTCAACAAGCAATGGAAATTCTAAAGGTTTTGAGTAGAAGGAAGCGATGGCCATCAAACCTAAATTTCATACCTGTTTCCAATTGTATCCACCAGGTAAGATTACTGTACTGTCCCAGAAGTTGCATGGGTTGTGCCAGATCTGAGGATTAGTCAAATTCATTTGTTATCAGTGAAGTGGTTAACAATATTAAGGCACCATAGCAATCATGAACAATTTTCTGCTTTAATTTTTCCTGGAGGATCTTTTTCTAGTCCAGTCTTCTCTGAGTATAATGAGAGAAAGAACTTTGAACATCTCAGGGAAAAGTATAAGATTAAGAGTAAGTTTTGTTAATACATTACAAATGAGATTAGAAATACTGTATTTCTCATTTTACTACCACTGTGCTTGTCACATTTTAACATTATTTTTCTGAATGAGAAATGTCATATTGTACAGAAAAGCACATGGGATGAAGAATCAAATCCTGGCTCTGCTATGTACTATCTTTGTGACCCTGAGCAAGTGATTTAACCTCTGTGAGCCTCTCACATGGTGGTTAAGCGATTCCAGTTGCAAAGTAGTTGTGAAAGCATTATTAACATTATTGGGATGCATGTTGCTTTGCTTTATATTTGGAGATGATATTTCATACAGGCGTTGCTGTCAGTATTTATGAGTGTTTCTGAAAAGACCAATGTATGTCCTACATCATGTCCACAGTGCTTAGAAGCATTTGTTCTCACAGAAGAGCACTGAGATAGAAAGCAGAAACGCTGAATTCCAGTCTATACCCTGCCACTTGTTGTAACTGCCACTCTGATGTAACTTTGACTTTATAAGTTATCCTGTTTATGTCTTATGGCACTGTAAAAACAAAACAGAACAGCAACCAAAACAACAGAAATAATATAGCACACTTGAATTCAATTTCAAGACTTAATGAGTAATGCACATCTTTACTGGAGGATTCTTCAAGAGAAGATACGCTGGCATTATACTACTAGATTTCCTAAAAAGTACTTTTTAACCATGTCATAAAATAGGTATCCTATGTCCTTCTCTTTTTCTTTCTCCTCTTCTTTCTGTCCCCAAACCTCCCATTTATCTCCAGGGCCATGCTCTCCAGCATCAGCCTTATTCCTAGATTTTTCTTTCCTGGCTTTTTTTATCATTACCGTCATTACCATTACAGGTGTTACTATTACGTATTTAAAGAGTTCCTTCTCCTCCTACCCATTTTCCTCTTCAGCATTAGGAAGATAGCTAGTCTCAACAGGAAAGGAATTCTCCCTCCTTAGAAAATGGACAGAGGACCATTTAATATTTTGTCTGTTTCACTGGCTGTTTGATGCAAGGCAAGTCCGTTAACTGCTTTATCCCCAAACATCTTTTCTGTGAAGTTAGATCTAGCAGTATTTGCTTCCTTAAACTAATGCGTGAGGATGAGATGAGGTAGAGGATTAGAAGATACTCTGTAAATGTTAAAGCACTATACAAATTTGAGGTTGCATTAATTTGTAGCCTGGGCAGCTGTTTGCAGAGTTTGTTACTGTCAGCTCCATCTCCTAAGACCGTAGCAAGTCTAAATAAAATCTTGTTTGGCAAAGATCTGCCATATTTTTAATAATGGTTGACCACACTGGATTGTTGCAATGATTCCCTAGCAATTCATAGCCAGGCTACTGTGTATCTTTATATATATATATATATATATTTTTTTCCTTTTTGTCTTTTTTTCGTGACCGGCAACGGATCGCAACCCTCAGTGTCGCGCCCGTACCGGACCGGGACCGGCAACGGGATCGCAACCCTTGGTGTTGCGCCCGCACTTCGCTCAGCCAGTGAGCGGCCAGTCTGTATGTGGGATCCGAACCCTTGGCGGGAGCGCCACCACGCTCCCAAGCGGCGCACTGTAGCAGTACGCCACCAGGCTGGCCCTTTATATTTATATTTGTATGACACTTTGCAGAGCTCTTGAAAATATTCTCTCATCTGTAACTCATTCATTCATCTCACCATAACTCTGTGAGAAAGGTGACTTTATTACCCCCATGGCTGAAGCTGTACCTCAGGCTTCCCTATTGTTTTTGTCTTCCTGTTTGCAGTCACCTTGTGTGAGCACCACAGCAGTTACTTGGGTGACCTGTCTTCTCTTCCCCTGTACAAACTCATCGAAGTGTAAGTGAGGCTTCTGAATTTGGTCAGTAGAATATCCTCTTGTAACCATTTAGTGGATTTGCCCTGCTATCCATTGGCAATTGATTGAGCAAGTGAAGAGAAAAATTCATACAAGCCTGACGTAGTCTTTGTGGTTCCTGTATCCAGACCTCTTAGCCACACTGAAGGCTAGGTGGCCTCAAAGCTTTTGATTTGGAGCTCCATGCTGCTTTAATGCCTTCTAGTTTGACCCAGTTTTGGCATCTTTTTTGCCCAGGAAAGCAACCTGGTTGCTTGAGTAGCAAAACACCGTGTGAGTTGTCAGTTCTCCCGCTGTCATTAAAAGTCTTTGTCCTGGCCGGCCTGGTGGCGCACTGCTATAGTGCACCGCTTGGGAGCGTGGTGGCGCTCCCGCCGAGGGTTCGGATCCCACATACAGACCGGTTCCCGCTCACTGGCTGAGCGAGGCGCGGGAGCAACACTGAGGGTTGCGATCCCGTTGCTGGTCCCGGTCTGGTACGGGGGCGACACTGAGGGTTGCGATCCGTTGCCGGACACAGAAAAAGACAAAAAGGAAAAAAAAAAAAAGTCTTCGTCCTGTTTGTAGAGCTTCTTTGGAGTAGGCTAGTACTTGATCTCAGTCATTATCAGATACTTCTTGGTCTGGGGAAAGAATGTGGACTTTTGGAGAGAGACTGCTTCCGGTTTGACCTTGGGAATTCATATTTTTTGTTTGAGTCTTTCTTTCTTGTAAAATGAAGCTGCCAATACCTGCCTAATTAGGTTGTTGAGAGATTAAAGGTAATGTTTATAAAGTACCTGGCAATATACATTATCATAATCTTCACAGGTATTACACCAACTTTGCAGAAAGGTCCATAACCGCGTTCATGTATTTTCGCATGTCCATTTCAAGGAAACTTTATTAGTGATCAGCCCCAGATCCATTGTTGTAAGAGTTGCCTGTTGAATTCTGGAATTGAAAAAGACCCGGTTGTTATTTTGTATGATAGTTTAGAGCCATCCTAACACTCTGCAGGGATGTCTACAAGTCATTCTGAGAGGAGTAAGGTGAATTTAAGGCTCAATCCCTGCTTCAACTAGAGCAGAAATGCTTTTGTCTGTATTACATGTTGACATTTCATATATGATTTCATTTGAAAAAGACTTCTATTAAATTGAGAAAAAAATCTTTAAAATTTCAATCCAACTTTCTGCCCATCCAATGCAGAAATCTACTTTATAACATGACTGAGAATGTGTCCTGATCTCAGTTTCTGAACTCTAAGCTTTCCAATGCCTGGCACATAGTAGCTACACAAGAAGTGCTTATTGAATGAATGAATTCTTGGTTGTGGTAGGGGTCAACTGAATAGTACTGGACCTTTGTTTTGGCCAAAGTGTGTGTTTTCATTCCTTTAGTCAACACATAATTATTTGATGATAGATCTGGGATCAGGACATCAATTTTTCTGATTTAAGCCTCTGTACGGCTTGAACTTGGGTAATCCTTTCAGAGAAGCCAACTTTGCTTAGTCTGTCAGAGTCCAGGGCAGCTAATTAATTTAGTTTAATGGACTCATAGAGCTGGATGAGATCTTAGAAGGACGCAGGGAAGGGGAGAGAGTAGTATAGTGAAGTGATTAAGAACACAGACCCTGGAGCCAAGCAGCTTGGTTTTGAATCTCACTGTGTGACCTTGAGCAAGTTACATAACCTCTTTGTGTTGTGCCTCAGTTTTCTCATCAGTAATATGGGATAATAACAATAGCTACCTCAGAGAATTGTTGGAAAGATCAAAAGAATTATATATAAAGCTCTTAGAACTGTGCCTAGTATGTAGATAGTGCTCCATATTAACTATTATTATTGGAAGTATTATTATCATTATTTACTAAGACCAATTTCATATGCATTATCTCATTTAACCCTCAGAGGAGGAAATGGAGGCTCTATAAATTTATGTAGTTTACCCAAGGTCAACTAGCTGGTAAATACAGAGCTGGCTCTATAAATTATTTCACCCACCTCTTTACTTATATAAATAAGACCAAGGTTTGGGTAGGTGAATTGATTTATGAAGGGCCACATGGCTTAATCATGGCCTAGAATTGTTTCTCTTTTGGGGGTATAGTAGAGATTTTGATCTGATGTCATAAGTTAAAAAAAAAAAATCTCCATAGCAAAGGTGATGTCAGCCATCCAAAACTATTTTTTACTGGAAATTGTCAAGCCTTGTAGAAGCATGTGGGTGACAGTCTTGCTAATTATGGAAAGCAAAAACCTCTTAATTCTCATTATAGTCAAGTGCCATATTTTTGAAGATGGCAAAGATAAGTCCGGCTGGGTCTTGTGACTTAACTTTTGAATTCTATGTGATATGCAAAAAGTATATGCGGACCAAAGAAATATGGCCCCATGCTGTTATTGATGTTATAGTTCACACCTTCATCCTCAGTTGTGAAAGCTGTCATGTCTAGCAAGCATTTCCCGCATTTTGTTCACTGGCAAGAGTGAAATCATCTTCATCCCTCAGTTGAACTTGCAAGTGTGCATATGACTGTATGTAGTCTATAACGTAGTAGAGATGTCTACAACTTGCCTACATTTGTCTTTTGTACACATGATATATTGATACTCCTTAACTACCTTTTATACCAACATTTGGACTTTTTTGTATCAATTGGAAAATGAGCATTTATAGTGTTTAGTGTCACTGCCCATCAAAATTTATTTCCACAGTGATTTCATCTTTTTTCATCAGAATTTATGCAATTATTTGAAGAATTTTATTTTTATTTTATAAAGATTAAGTGGAATGGAAAAAATTAAACTGGTGGTACAAGTGGTATTAAGAAATAATATTTGCTGTGCACTTCCTACATGTCGGACACTGTATTAAGCTCTGTACTTTCTTTGTCATTTAAGTAGGTCTCATAGTTGTTATACAGTTGAGACAGAACTGGAAACCATTGGATTTTTGGTCAGAAGCAGTGAATCTCTAACCCAAATCATGTACTCAGTGGAGTTAAGTTGGTTAACTGTGTCTAATTGTAAAGGAAAAGAATAACGTGAAATACTAAATGTGTGGATTTTTTTTTGCCTTCGTTATAATTAGGAATTTTATAATTTCTCAGTGTATACAGCTACTTCCTCCCTCTTTCCCAACCATATTCCTTCACACAGAGAGATTTTTCCTGTTCCCACTATGCCCAATAAATGTTTATGGGAGAACGTGTAAAGTGAGTTTCTCATTTAGGCTCTAGAGTAAGTACCTAGAGGCCTGTCTTTAGATATTTACGATAAAACAGAGTTTCCTAAATGATTTGGTCCTCCTAGACATATAAGCACCTATTAACTGGCATTTCTTTCCTAGATGTTTTAGTTCTCTGGAAAACCTGAGAACCAATTTAGTGGAAAATAAGACAACCTCTGCTCTGATCTTATTCATGGGGACAAAAGGAGGGGACCAAATACCTGCAGAGAGGAAAGTCTCAATATTACTATGAAAAGAATGTATAGGAAAGTGAGGGTAAAATCTAATGTGCATGTTGAAACTGAGGCAAAAAGAAGTAGAGAATCACTGATGACAAAAATAAAACCCTTTTCTACTGGATTAATCAGTGTTCAGCAGGTTTCTTTTCAGCAGGACTTTTCTGAGCCTCTAATAACTAGTGTTGTTATTCTAGGACTGGTGTTCCCAGAAACACCTTAGGGAATAGTACATTAGTCTGTGGAATGCCACTAATGGATTTTTAACAAAGGAAGTTAATTGATTAGAATTGTATCTTAGGAAAATCATTCTTGGGGCAGGTAGACTGAAATGGAATGAAACTGAAGGCAGTGAGACCAGGTAGATGGTTGCTATGGTAACTAAACAAAAAGTGACAAGAGACTAAGGTAGGGGCAGGCACACTTCTTCTGGAAAGGGTCAGATGGACTCTGACCCTTTTCTTCATTTTGGGCTGATGGACCCTGCCCAGAGAAATTGGATACATTTAAAATCTTTACAATCATTGGTTTTGATTTTATTTGAATAGGATAAATTCTTTTTTAAAATTTCATTTGTTCTATAATAAAACACAAAGCTGTTACTTTCCCCTGCCCTTCATAACATGTACTAAAGTCTAAGCATATGGAAATGACACCTGTGAACAGCAAAATGGACACGGGGCTTTGTGGATCACTGAAACACAAAGCTTCCGACTGCTCCTCTTCTAAAAAAGGCATTAAAAATATCTCTCTTAGGGGATGTCAAGTATACTTCATTTCACTAAATTAGGGCATTACTCAAAATGATAAGCATTGTCTGCTGCTCACCTTAATTCTTCCTTGGATAACTGACCTGTAAACACTCATAGCTCATTTGATGTTTCAACTGGGAAACCAAGGTGGACTTGTATAGATATCACTGTAGTCACGGGAAAAACCCACGATGGGCTGGCACTGCACAGATGACCATAACCTTTTCTCAAAATAGCAGCAAAACAATAATGCCTAATATTTATATAGTTTAAAATCCTCAGATGAAGTTAAACAGAAACCCCACAAACATCTGTGACCCAAAATAATGAGAAGTCTCAGGTCCCAGAATCTCTTGTCCAGGCAGTACTTACAGAATTGTCAGTTCAACGTTTTATTTTCAAGAATAAGAATAAGAAATCCATAGTCCGGAGATCTACTATAAGGAGCTGCTGATAAAATATGTTTATAAGTTTTAAGACTCTTCCTTCAGGTTGTTGTATTTTCTGGAGCTGTCTACACGTATTACTTTGCCTCAGGATTTTCACATTACTTATAGGATGTCTATACATTAGGAGTCTTCATATGACTTTAAAATATTTGTTAAAACTGAAAACTTTCTTGTGTTTTTCACATTTACAGGTTTTTGATCCAGTGTGCTTTCTTACATAGGGGCCAACTGAAGACTTCTGCACATGCTTTTATTCAAGGGGTTTCTTCTCTGTGTGTTCTTTTATGGCTTTGAATTGAACTGACATGACTAAAGCCTTTCCCACATGCTTAACATTTATACGGGATCTCTCCACAATGCATTCTCATGTGTGCTAGAAAGGTTGTGTGATAATGAAAGCTTTCTCACATCATTTATTTAGGGCTTCTCTGCAGTGTGAATTTTTTCGTGTCTGTAAAGGAAGTTATATGACTGAAGGCTTTACCACATTGTTTACATTTATAGGGTTTCTCTCCAGTGTCTGTTCTTTCATGTATTGGAAATAAACTACAATGAGCAAAGGCTTTCCCGTACACCTTACATTTATAAGTTCCATCTCTTGTGTTTTCGAATGCTTCAATGGGAACTGAAGGCTTCCCCACATTCCTTACATTCATAAGTTTTCTCTCCAGTATGAGTCTTTTCATGTTTTCAGACAGAACTGGAATAACTGAAAGCTTTTCCACATTTCTTACATTCATAGAATTTTTCTCCAGTGTGAGTCCTTTCATATTTTCGAATAGAACTGGAACAAATGTAGGCTTTCCCACATTCCTTACATTCATAGGGTTTCTCTCCAGTGTGAGTTCTTTCATGTCTTTGAAATGCACTAGGAGCACCAAAGGCTTTCCCACACACCTCACATTTATAAGGTCCATTTTGAATGTGTGTTATCATGTGTTTTCAAGCACTTTTGAGACAAATAAATACTTTCCCACATTCGTTACTTTCATAGGGCTTCTCTTCAGTGTGAGTCCTTTCATGATATCGAAAATGACTAGAACAACTAAAGGCTTTACCACACTGCTTACATTGATAGGGTTTCTCTCCAGTGTGTGATCTTTCATGCATTCGAAATAAACTGCAATAAGCAAAGGCTTTCCCACACACCTTATATTTATTAGGTCCATCTCCAGTGTGCAGTATCACGTATCTTCGAATGCTTACGAGAGAAATGAAGATTTTGCCACATTCCTTACATGTATATAGATTCTCTTCATATTCCTGATACTCATATGGTTTGTGACCAGTGTGAGCCCTAAAGTTCCTGTTAAGGGATGAAATGACACATGCAGTCTTCTCCACACACACTACTTTCCCTTGGTTTTACTCCAGGAGGAGTTTTCTTGTTCTGATGGCAATCTGGAATCTGGCTGAAGATTTCTCTATACTGAGTACCTTCTTTACTTTCATAGACTCTCTCTACCATATAACTTCTTAGATTTGTCCTGGGATTTTTGTACCGATCTTCAATGTTCTAGTCTTCCCATTCTTTTTCATTTCTCAGTTTCCAGGTGTCCTGGTGTCCTCCCTACTGCCCCTGTGGCCCCTGCAGTTAACAGCACCACAGGGGCAGTGGCAAAGCCACATGGGGCATCTGGGAGCAGCCAGAAAGGATCCCAAAATAAGATGAATTCTTACCTAAGAATCTTTCTTAACATTTTTAGATCAAAATATCCAAGTACTCAAAGTATAAGAGGTTCACAAATATCTCCTGATAGTATACGTATTGTGGTTAATCTTGCATTTATGTCCATATTAGACCTCTTTCAAAATGTTCTATAAACAGGTCCTACAAAGTGTTTTTGTGGGAAGACATATACAGGGGTACTTCAAAAAGTTTGTGGAAAAGCGCAATTAAAAAGATAATGCAAATCTTTCCATGAACTTTTTGAAGACCCCACATATGTAAGTCAACAAAGAGTGACTATCTCAAAAGGATTAGGAGAGACCAGTGATTGAGAATCAGAGGCGAATAGATCAGCTTTGGGTAATTTCATGGGTGTGAGGCTTTGGAATAACAGACTTCAGAAGTGGCCTCACTAGGTGGGAATCCAGTGAGACAGAAGGATGTACAGGGTGGCTCTCAGCTAGCATGGATGCTGACATTCCCCAGGGTGAGAAGTGGTCATAAGACCTGGTAGGAGGGAGAGCCAGATCTTGATGTTATCAAGAGAGGCTTAAGACTGCAGTTTTTCGTGTTTAAAATGATTAAGGTGTGACAAAATTGTTTTTATTTCAATTTCTAGAACTGTTATAGATTTTCCCAAAATGAAATCTGTAAACGACAAAGTAGAGAATTGGCAGCCTAGCAACGAGTTGTCGTTGGAGGAAGGAGGAGCCCAGGGAGTGGGACATTGTAAACTATCCATCTGGCTGCATTTCTTCTCTATGATAAGAGCCACCCACCTTCCTCCCAGTACAGAGCTGCTCCTCTGGCTAATTCCAAATGAGCTATATATCAACATGCAAAGAGTTGGCATGCAGTCCTCAGAGTCTAGCTATAGTTCTGTATCAAGCTTCTCTTCTTTTTGATTCTTCTTATTAAATCTTTCCTTTGAGCTTCAGAACCACATATCCTGCTGCCTGTTTGACATTTGGATGTACCAAAGCACCTCAGACACAGCTTGTTCAAATGTGAAGTTGTTATCTTAACCCCAGAGCTACGCATTGCATCTTATTCCCTGTCTCAGTGAATTTCACTACCTTCCACCCATTTACCCATGATAAAAATTTGGGCATCTTCCTTGGTTTTCCTTCTATCTTACCTACCGCCTTTAATTAGTCAACAGGACTGGTCAGTACGTTATCCCTACTGTTGTCTGGTTCAGGCCATCATTATCTCTCAACTGAATTGCGATAACAGTCTTCTGCCTGGTCTTCCTCGCTTTGATCTTGTTCCTACCACATCTGATTCCTCCTCCTCCCCCACTCATTCTGTACACTGTAGCTGGAATAACCTACCTAAAATGTAACTTTGATCAGTTTTTCCCCTATTTAAAAGCTTTCAATATCTGCTATTGCCTTCAGAATAATATCAAATCTCCTCCCCATGATAACAGGGCTTTGCCTTCCTGATGTGGCACCTACTTATCTGTCAGCTAATTTTCTGAAATCCACTTACACCGAACTGTCTGCACAACCCAAGTGGCTTGATTTCTGTTGTCTGTAGTCTCTTGAATATGCTGTCCCTTCTTCCTACAAGCTCTAAACATTTTTTTGCCATCCCCCATACCACGAGCCCCATCAATCAGGCTTTAGCTAAGATGTCACTTTCTCCAGGAAAACTTCCCTGATCTCACCTTGGTTAGGTGTCATGCTTATATATTTTTGTAAAAGCCTTATTTTACTTTGTTGGAGGATTTATCATACTTTACTTTGCCTATTTACTTGTCTACTACCCCAGAAGATAGCAAGGTCCCTGAAGACAGGTATGAGCTATCTTGTTCATCAGAGTATAGTTAACTTCGTATAGCATACATTATACGAAGTTATACGAATTACATGTTGACATTTCATATATGATTTCATTTGAAAAAGACTTCTATTAAATTGAGAAAAAAATCTTTAAAATTTCAATCCAACTTTCTGCCCATCCAATGCAGAAATCTACTTTATAACATATATAGTGGGGGGGGGGGAGCATAGTAAATTTTTCTCTCTCTTTTTAAAAAAAATTGTGATAAAATATTCATAACGAAATTTACCGTTTTAACCATTTAAGTGTACATTTCAGTGACATTAGGTTACATTCACATTGTTGTGCAACCATCTCCATCATCATCTCCAGAATGTTTTCATCATCCCAAACTGAAACTCTGTGCCAATTAAAGCATAACTCCCCATTGTATCCTCCCCTCAGCCCCTAGTAACCACTATTCTACTTCCTGTCTCTAGGTATTTTACTGTTCTAGGTACCTCATGTAAGTGGTACCATGCAATATTTGTCCTTTTGTTTCTGATTTATTTCACTTAGCATAACATTTTCAAGGTTCATCCATATTGTAGCATGTGTCAGGATTTCCTGCCTTTTTAAGGCTACATAATATTTCATTATATCTATATATTGCATTTTGTTTATCCATTCATCCATTTGTGTATACATTCATGGACACTTGGATCGTTTCCACCTTTTGGCAATTGTGAGTAATGCTGCTGGGAACATGGGTGTACAAATATTTGTTCAAGTCCCTGCTTTCAATTCTTTTGGAATTGCTGGATCTTATGATAATTCTATGTTTAATTTCTTTGAGGAACCACCATACCATTTTCCATAGTAGCTGCCCTATTTTACATTCCCACCAGCAGTGCACTAGAGTTCCCATTTCTCCACATCCTCAGTACTTGCTATTTTCTTTTTTTTTTTAAGTAAGAAATCTTGTTTTGTTTTTTAATATAATAGCCATCCTAATGGTTGTGAAGTGATACCTAATTTTGATTTTTGACTTGCATTAACCTAATGATTAATGATGTTGAACATCCTTTCATGTGCTTACTGGCCATTTTTATATCTTCCTTGGAGAAATGTCTATTGAAGTCCTTTGTTCTTTAACTGGGCTTTTTTTTGTTGTTGAGTTATAGGAGTGTTGAACATCCTTTCATGTGCTTACTGGCCATTTTTATATCTTCCTTGGAGAAATGTCTATTCAAGTCCTTTGTTCTTTAACTGGGCTTTTTTTTGTTGTTGAGTTATAGGAGTTTTTTTATATATTCTGGGTATTAATTGTTTATCAGATATATGATTTGTGAATATTTTCTCCCATTCTGTGAGTTGCCTTTTCACTCTCTTGATAGTAGTAATGCTACTACTTTAATGCACAAAAGTTTTTATTTTGATGAAATCTGATTTACCTATTTTTTGCTGCCTGTGCGTTTGGTGTCATATTCAAGAAATCATTGCCAAATCCAATATCATGAACCTTTTCCCCTGTGTTGTTTTTCTAAGAGCTTTATAGTTTTAGCTCTTAGATTTTGGCCTTTGATTTATTTTGAGTTAATTTTTATATGGTATAAGTTAAGGATCCAACTTCATTCTTTTGCATGTGGATATCATTTTCCCAGCATATTTTATTGAAAATACTGTCCTTTCCCCACTGATTGGACTTGGCACCCTTGTCAAAATTATTTGACCATCTATGTGAGGGTTTATTTCTGGACTTTCTAATCTATTCTATTGGTCTATATGTCTGTCTTTATGCCAGTACCAAACTGTTTTGATTATTTGTAGTAAGTTTTTATATCACAAAGTGTGAGTCCTCCAACTTTGTTCAAGTCTCAGACGTGATTTTAATACTACTGTGCTTGCTATTTTTTTATTTGATCCTCCTGCCAACATATTTTCTTGTGTACCCTTGCCTAGAGTATTTCTTTTAACAGCTCCTAGATGACTTCTCTTCCATTAATCCCTATTATAACCTCACTTCAATGCCAGTTTTCTTTCCCCTTTCCACTCTGTATTAATCCATTTCTGTTGCTTATAACAAAATACCTGGAACTGGATAATTCATAAGAAAATGAGATTTATTGCTTACAGTTTCAGAGGCTGGGATGTCCAAAGTCCAGGGAACATATCTGGTGAGGTTCTTCTTGGTGGTGGCTTTACAGCAATGCAGGGGCTCACATGGAAGAAAATGGTGGAGCAGAGAGATAGATAGTTCCTCACACACTCTCCTTTTAAAGCCCTAAGAACCATGCCCACTATTCCAAGAATAGATCAATCCATTCACGAAGGTGCAGTCCTCACAATCCAATCACCTCTCCAAGGCACCATCTTTCAACTATCATGATAGGATTTCCCACCCTCTTAATGCTGTCACAGTGGGGACCACACCTCCAACACAGTAAACTTTTGGGGAACACAATTCAAGCTTCAATAACTTTGGGGGGACATTCAATCCATAGCACAACCCATATGCCTTAATTTGGATTCTTCATTATTTGTGTGTGTCCAGGCCACAGCTGACATTTTAAGGTCTTAACCCTCTTGGACAATGGAGAATAGAAAGCCCCAGCCATCTGTTGGCTTCAGCTTTAAGTCTAGTTCAATCTCTTGGAATTCTCTGGGCCAAAAGTCTCTTTTATCGTTCCTTTATTATCTGGGCTGGCTGTGTCATCTTTAGTACTACAGGAAGACAAACAGTGAGATAGTAATGGTGTGATGGACAAGGTGCATTGACTAAGAGACCGTGTGGTTAAATGAAAAGAGCATTATATTGGAAACCAAGAAACCTGGGTCATAGCTCTGCATGTGTCACTAATTGGCAGTTAGACAACTCATCCTCTCCTACTTAACTTGCAGTTGAGGAATGTTGTGCTAGATGATCTCTAAGTTCTTTATAAATCTAAAAAGTTTACTTTTACTTTTTGTAAGATAATTTCTTCAGAAAGAGGAGGCATTTGAGTTGATTTTAATGGATGAACAGAGCTTAGTAAGAAAGAAAGGCTTCAGGAGGTTAAAACAAGAAAACAAAAGTATATTTAGTAGTCAATGAAAGTGGCAGTGACCAGACATTTTATTAAGTGGTGCTAGGTCAGTTGTATATCCATGCAGGAAAAAATGAATCTTTACCTCTACCTTACACCATATACAAAAATCAATTCTATGTGGTTTGCAAGTCTAAATGAGAAAGGTAAAACAATATAGCTTCTAGAATAAAACATAGGAGAATACCTGCATAACCTTAGGATAGGCAAAGATTTCTTAAACAGAACAAAAAAGTACTAACATGAAAGAAAATATTAATAGATTGGATTTCAGTAAATTTAAGAACTATTGTTTATCAAAAGACAACATTAAGAAAGTAAACAGTATGGAAATATTTTAAATATATCTGACAGACAACTTGTATGGATAATATGTAAAGAATTTCCCCAAACAAGTAAGAAAAATGTAGATAACGTAATAGAAAAAAGTGGGCAAAGACTTAAATCAGCTCTTCACAAAGGAGAATATCTAAATGGCCAATGAATCTATTGAAAGGTACTCAATACCAGCAGACAAATACAAATTAAAACTATAGTGAGCCAATAAACACATGAAAAAAATGCACTAATATCATTAGAGAAATGTAAATCAAAACCACAATGAGTTACAACTTTATTCCCACTAGGATGGCTGTAATTAAAAAAAGAAGAAGAAAAGAGAAAGTAATAAGCATTGTCAAGGACGTGGAGAAATTGTAACCTTCTTAGGTTGCTGGCTGAAATGCAGTATGGTTCAACCATTGTGGAAAACAGTTGGGTAGTTCCTCAAAAAAATTAAACATACAATTACCATATGACCCTGCAATTTCACTCTTAGATATATATTCAGAAGAATTGAAAATAGGTACTGTATTAGTCTGTTTTATGTTGCTTATAACAGGATACATGGAACTGGGTAACTATAAGAAAAATGAAATTTATTGCTTACAGTTTCTAAGACTGGGAAGTCCAAAGTCCATTTGGTGGTGGTGACAGTGACCCAGGGATCTCACACTGCAAGATGGTGGAAGCAGAGAGAGCAGAGAGAGCAAGAAAGAAAGACTCTCCTCTTCTTTTAAAGCCCTTAGAACCACGCCCTTGACCACCATTTTTAATCTATTCACTATGGCATGGTTAATGAAATTTATTGCTTACAGTTTCTAAGACTGGGAAGTCCAAAGTCCATTTGGTGGTGGTGTCAGTGACCCAGGGATCTCACACTGCAAGATGGTGGAAGCAGAGAGAGCAGAGAGAGCAAGAAAGACAGACTCTCCTCTTCTTTTAAAGCCCTTAGAACCACGCCCTTGACCACCATTTTTAATCTATTCACTATGGCATGGTCCTACAATCCAATCACCTATTTAAGGCTCCACCTTTCAATTACCGTAATAGGATTTCCCACCCTCTTAACAGTCACAGTGGGGGCTAAGATTCTAATACGTAAACTTGGGGGACACAATTCAAACTTCAGTGAGTTTTGGGGGGACATATATCAGTCCACTACAGGTACTAACACTAGTACATGTGCAACACTCTCATAATAGCCAAATGGTGGAAAGAACCCAAATGTCTGTGAATGGATGAATGGATAAACAAATTACGGTAGATACATTTAGCAGAATATTACTTATCCGTAGGAAGGAATGAGTACCTGTACATGCTACAATGTGGATGAACCTTGAAAACATTATGCTAAGTGAAGAAATCAGACACAAAAGCTCACATTTATATGATTACATTTATATG
Source organism: Galeopterus variegatus (assembly GCF_000696425.1). Classification (NCBI taxonomy): domain Eukaryota; kingdom Metazoa; phylum Chordata; class Mammalia; order Dermoptera; family Cynocephalidae; genus Galeopterus; species Galeopterus variegatus. The sequence continues at coordinate 535,028 of NW_007726335.1, read as the reverse complement.
AAATATTCAGAATAGATAAGTCAATACAGACAGAATATTGATTGATGGTTACCAGGAGATGGGGGAAGTGGAGAGGGAATGTAGAGAAACTGCTTAAGGGTAAGGGGTTACTTTGGAGTGATGGAAATGTTTTGAAACTAAATAGTGGTGGTAGTTGTGAATGTATTAATTGCCACTAAATTGTTCACTTTGACATGGTTAATTTTAAATATAATTAAATTTTAACCTCAATAAATTTTTTTAAACTATGAGCTATATGTAGTGTGTGTGTGTGTGTGTGTGTGTTAACTCCCACCAGAATGGGTAAAATTAAGAAGACTGTAATTTCCAAGTGTTGGTGAGGATATGGAGCAACTGGAACCCTCTTATATTGCTGGTAGGAATATCACTAACTCTAAATATATACCAAAAAGAAATGAGTATGTATGGCCATCAAAAGACATATACAAGAAAGTTCTCAGCAACCTTCATTCATAATAGCTTAAAACTATAAATGCCTATCAAAGTACAATGGATAAGAAAATTGTGCTACATTCAAACACGGAATACTACACAACAATAAAAAGAATGAACTACTGCTGTGTACATAACAAAGATGAATTTCGCAGAAATAGTGTTGAGTGAAAGAAGCCAGACCCAAAGAGTACATTTTATTCTACTTATATGAAGTTCAAGAAAAAGCAAAAATAATCTGTGGTGATAGATATCAGGGTAGCCTTTGCTGGGGGTAGTTATTGACAAGGGAGCTCAAGAGAGCCATCTGGGGTGCTGGAAATAAATCTTAATATATCTTGATCTGAGTGGTGGTTACACAGATGTACACATATGTACAAAATAAGCTGTGCTCTTAAGGTTTGTGCGCTTTATTGTATTATGTTATGCCTTGAAAAAAACTAGAAAAACAACAGTCATCAGAGCAGATGTTCTTACAGGGAAGCAGTAGAAGAGGATATTTGAGAAACGAGAGGATATTTAGAAGGCCTTGAATGGCAGTGAAATAGCAGAAATTTGGAATCAGTCTTATAAATGGTAGATTATAAGGAAAGCAGGTTTTTAGGGAAAGTGATCTTTGGAGATGTGCCTGGTGGACTGAGGACTAGTCCACCAGTGGGGAAACTTGTAATAAGACCTGAATTAGTGCAGGACTGTTGAAAATGGAAACTGTGAAGGAAGAATTGTTAAGGCTGGTGACTGGTTGGGTGTGGACAGCAAAGGAGGACTGGGCAGAGATGATGAGGTTCCATGTTAGATGGCTGGAAAAACGATGGTCCCGGTAACAGAAATAAGAAAGCCAGGAGGAGGAGTTGGTTTTGGAACTAAGATAAGTGGTTTTAAATGCTTTAATTTTGAAGTGGTGGCAAGTCCCCTTGAGACAACTGTGAGACTCAGAAGAGAAGTCAGGGCTGGTGAAAGAAATCCGAAAATCACCTGTGTGTGGATTATCTTGAGTAGAAGAGATCCCTAAAAGAAAGAGTGTAACAGAAATTTCAGAAGGCCAGCACTTAGGAAAGGAAGAGGTGATTGGAGACTGCAGCTGTGGTTAGAACCAGGATAACATAGTGTCACTTAAGCCAAACAAAGAGAGAGTGGGGGATGAAGATGTAATGGGAGAAGATACAGGAAGGAAAACAAAAGACTGAAAAAGGGATGGAGAGCAAGAATAACTGAGGGGACTTGGCCTTGGAGAAAGAGGAGGAAACAGGATCTGAAAGCAAAAGCATAGGACTTATCTGTGGACTGCTGTGAACAACCCAGTGCCTGCAATTAGATCACAACAGTTAGTCAACATCTTTAATGACTTATTTGCACAGTGTTGTTTGTCCTCTGAGTAGGAACAGAGTGATTTAGGATTAAGAATGAGGGGGCCGGCCCAGTGGCGCACTGGATAGTGCGCCGCTTGGGAAGCGCTGCCGCGCTCCCACCCGAGGGTTCGGATCCCACATACAGACCGGTTCCCGCTCACTGGCTGAGCGAGGCACGGGAGCAACACCGAGGGTTGCGATCCCGTTGCCGGGCCCCGGTCCGGTGTAGGGGCAACACTGAGGGTTGCAATCCGTTGCCGGACACGGAAAAAGACAAAAGACCAAAAAAAAAAAAAAAAAGAATGAGCACAGATGTAGGAGCCAAGGAGTCCCAGGTATTTGGTCTCATTATGGGTTCCAGGTATAATCCTATTCTCTATGAAAGGGATGCAGAAGTTTTAGACCTCTGGGAGTCTATATGCTATATGGTATAATTCAACAATGATTAAGTGCCAAAACAAGTGTATATAGGGTGTTTTGAATCCTGACTTTGTTGAATCCTGACACAGCTGATTTTATAGCTGTGTAACTTTGGACAAGTTACATTAGTTCTCTGTGCCTCTGTTTCTTCATCTGTTAAAAGGTGATGATAATAATATCTACTTCATATCTTGTTCTAGAGATTAAATTAGTTAACACAAGGAGGATGCTTGAAACGATGCTCGAAACATAGTACGCAATAAATGTTAGCTAAGATCATGATGGCATACAGAAGGGAAAACAGTAAAGGCTGGATTTGGTGGGAAGGATTTGTGGGGGAGTAGGGATTTATAGGGGGGCAATGCAGAGATAGATGGAGGAAAGGAATGAGGCAAATGAAATTCTAGGTTGGGGAAACCACTGTAAACAAAGTCTTGGATCAGTAAAGCCATAGCATTTCCTTGTTACTTAATGAACCCCACTATTCCTGTTAGAGTAATGGGAGATAGGATAGGATAGGAGGAAGATAACCAACATTTGCTATAATAAAAGAAATATGAGTTGCAGCATCAGAGCTCTTTGGTTGTGATTTTTATTCTAGCCCTGTGACTTTGGGCAAGTTGTTTATTCTCTTAGGACCCCAAGTTTTCTCATCTGTAAAATGGAATGGACTGGATCTGTAAAATCCCTCGCAGCTCTAAAATCCTATGCTTCTTACATGGGAATGATTTCTCTGACCCCACCATCTGTGGAACAGTGTTTCCTTGTGCAATGTGAAGCTAACTGGTCTGTGTGGGGGCAAACTGTGGTTCTGGCTTCCTTAGCCCCATGCTATAAGCGAGTGAGCTGATGAGCCTGCATAGAGACACTACACACTGTCTGGCAGCACTTAGCAATCATCACCCTGGGGAGATCTGGAATCTCAGCAGGTGGATTTATGGAAAGAGCCCTTGAGTATTTCACTCCCAAATAATTTAGAGCTAATTCTACTACTGTTCTCTTGAGGAACTTCAAATTTTATGTGTACTTGCCTTGAAGTGGACCCGGAGGGCTAAGTAGAAGGGGAAAGAACAATCTTTAGCCTTTTAATAATTTTCCTAGATTGTCCTTGTGGTGCTTACAAAACTAAAAGAAAAAAAGGATCACCCCTGGCATCAGGTGAACTGCCAGCACAGCCCTGAGGTCTTCATAGTAGACCCACGTCCTTTTGTGGCAGGAACTGAACAACTGTTGCTTTTGACACCAGGGATTCCTCCATTTCATGTCATGTATTTAAATAACCTAGGACTATGTATAAACATGAACGGAAATGGGCATTTCAAATACCGTGCTGAGAAATCATTGGCTCTCATGTGGTGTCACTTCACTTTTTATTGTAGAAGGGAATTTTGGTTGTGTATCTAGCCTCCCATGGAGCCTCTCTGGAGTCACAGGCCTTTCTGTGCTGCTCAGGCTGCAATGCTGCAGTGATGTTGCAGCAGAGGACATCTCTAGGATTCTGCTCCCATTGGCTTTTTCTCATTGTTGCTTAGTGGGAGGTACTTAGGGCAGTATCTGCCCTCTCCACAAAAAAGGTGCTTTGCGTTTGTCCATGGCAGGAGCTTGATCATTGAAGAAGATGGTTCCGGACCTTTATATTGGATAGATTTTACACAATTTGGTGAATTGAAAAATAACTTGAAATGGAAGAACTAAAACAAATGGAAGCTAATTTATCTTTATTTTGTGCCTCCAAAGTTTTGAAGGGTTTGTTTTGTTTTCAGAAACTGAAATTTGAGAAGAGTGACAATTCACCCTTGTGTTGCCCTTGATAGGAAGAGTATTCCTTGGGGAGTGGAGTTCCAGGAAAGGAAGGTGACTTGAGCATATAAGGACTCCAGAGCTACATATGCCCCTAGGTAATGTTAAGTATGCCTTATTAGTTTAGAATAGAAGTTCCTTTTAGGATTAGGGATATATCTTTTTTGTCGTATGTGGTCCCAAACAGTGAGTTGCATCTAAGTAAATGTAATAAATGCTAGCAGTTCAGGAGATTCCTATCTTTTGATCTCCCTCACTGATCATTCCTCTGAGGGGTGGTTATGAACATCACCTAGTCCATATTTTCTGAAGGGAGAAATAACCATGTTGTGGAAGAAGCTATGTGTTGCCAAGGACGAAGGTTGTGAATAAAGGTTGAGAGTGAGATAATTTAGTGTGGCCTCTTTTTAGAGCAGTGATTGATTAATGTCTTTGTTGCTGTTTCTCCAGAGCTGACCTGTCCTGGACGCAGCATAACTAACGAAGCTGCTGCAGGATGAGAAGATGGCAGCACGGCTGCTTGCACCACCAGGCCCTGATAGTTTCAAGCCTTTCACCCCTGAGTCACTGGCAAACATTGAGAGGCGCATTGCTGAGAGCAAGCTCAAGAAACCGCCAAAGGCCGATGGCAGTCATCGGGAGGATGATGAGGACAGCAAGCCCAAGCCAAACAGTGACCTGGAAGCAGGGAAGAGTTTGCCTTTCATCTATGGGGACATCCCTCAAGGCCTGGTTGCGGTTCCCCTGGAGGACTTTGACCCATACTATTTGACGCAGAAAGTGAGTTGGAGGAGGAGGAGCAGCTGCAGATACGCCTTTCCTAACAGGCTTAGGGGACCTGAGGGAGAAAGGACTGTGTCTTTTTGCCAAAGTTTGGATAAGTAGTTAACCTTTTGTTTCAGTTCTGGTTTATGGAAATCATTTTTCAGTTTATTTGCTGCTAAGGGTCTATTTTTGTGGGTCTCGGCAATTGTTAACTCTGTAGATAAGACTTCTGTTTTTGGCTCCAGGCCAGATCAGAAAAAGAGGACATAGATGAAATGGGAGAATTTAATAGAGCCCAAAAAAGATGGGATAGTAAAAGATGGTACAGCCCTATAGAATCTCTCTCACACACACATTCAGAACTATCTTTAAATGATGTTCCTATTGCAACAACAGAACCTCTTGTTAATATAGTGGAAATGATGGATTTGCTCTCTTGTCCAGCTCTTTTCGTGATATTAGAGCATAGTTGTTGGGGACAGGAATAGAACAACAGAATAAGGCAAACTGGGCCAGTGAGGAGAGACTGAACTATCTTTAAATGATGTTCCTATTGCAACAACAGAACCTCTTGTTAATATAGTGGAAATAATGGATTTGCTCTCTTGTCCAGCTCTCTTCGTGATATTAGAGCATAGTTGTTGGGGACAGGAATAGAACAACAGAATAAGGCAAACTGGGCCAGTGAGGAGAGACTCTAGGTCTTTGGCCTTGTTACACAGTCATTTGGATTGATTCTTGCAGCCCTGATTCTTGCAGGAGACTCAATTTTGTTATTCCTGCAAGTAGGGAGCACAGGTGAAAGAAATATCCATCTTCATTTGGCAAAGGGTTTTAAACTTCCCAAATATTTGACTCAGTCTTGGGTTTCTTTGTTGTGATTATCTTCTGAAACAAGGCAGCAAGTGGAAAAGCCTCCTGGATAATCCACCAACCAAGTCATTAGCCATTGAATCCTGAGGACTGACATCAGACACTGTTTAAGGGGACCCCTCATTTGACATATATCATTTAAAGAATTAGATTGATAGGTTTTTCCAGATTAGGGGGGAAATGGCTTTGTGTGATTATATGTTTACAGATATAAAATTTAAGTAAAACTGCCTTTGTTAACAATACTGCCCCTATAAACTTCCCTTAACCAAATTGCCTTTCAGTCTTTCAATTTTGGAAGAAATTTCAGATTTTTTGGTTTCATTCTGGAACAGAAGTAAGATTAGATCCATAGATTTCCTGACTTAGCTATAGTTGTATAGGCATTCTTAGTTCAGGATGACAAAAGCAGGTAAGATGTTCTCTATACAAAATGGTCCTTCACCTGTGTACTGCTCCAGCTCAGAACAGCTATGTAATAGAAAGTGGAACCAGCAGTCTGTATCTTCTGCTGAGAAATCTAGAAAGTTTGAGGAACAAAACATGGTATTATGTAGAGAACAGTAGACTGGAAGTAAGAAATTCTGACTCTATCATAATTCACCATATTATTCACATTTTTTTAGTATATGTGTAATCTAAGCAACCACAAATAATTTAGTGGGGGGAAGAAAGAAAGAAATGAAGAAAAAAAAACTTCTCAAAATTAATTCATGAGTTTTAGCAAGCCCTTCATCTCTCTGGGCCTGAAATATTTTTCCTACTCAAATGCAAATTAAACTTCATTTTTTTAAACTTGACTTAGGGTATGGAAAATATAGAGAGCTTTTAGTTGTCAGAGCCCAGTTTTCCTTTGTGTACCCTTTTCCATGGTTCCTACCCTATAGACAGCCTCTTTTTGTTCCCAGTGCCTCAGATTTCAATGGCTAGTCTTGGAAGTGAGGACTCACCAAAGAGAGCAGGTCTTTGGTCCTGATGGGTGTTATTCCTTGGATAGGCCAAATTGTTGACAGAACTCCATTAGGAGATTGGCTCTTCATGATAGAAAGTCAGACGTCAGCCTTTGGCCTCACCACAAGTGTAAATTGTTCCTGGAAAGGATAACTTTGATTGTATTTTTTGTGTGTAATTTTAAAAAAAAATTATTTTAACATACCACCATGTAGAAAAGTTCATAAAGCATAAATGTTTAGCTTAATGGTTATTATAAAGCAAACAAACTAACACCAGGCCAAGAAAGAACATTGCTAGCACTTCAGAAGTGTTAATTGTACGTTTAAATGACAGATTTTTCAGTTGATTAAAAATAATGTGCTCGCCCAAGTTTACTTATAGATCTTCACTGGCATTACTAATACTTTTGTAGGGGCAGCAAAACTCCACCTCCATCCTCTTAGGATCCCAGCTGGGTCTGAGAATTAAACTGACGTAACATTAGCAGGAGAAAAACCTAATACAAGGTTTACATGGCACGGGAGCTCTCATACAGAAATGAAGACTCAAAGAAGCAGTTAGGGTTGGTTACTTAAGTACTGAATTGGACAAAGAATAGTAAGTTGTTAAGAAGCAACTAAATGATGTGGGGAGGATTAAAAGATAAAGAGTTATTCTAACAAGGTGTGTACGGTTTTCACTGTCTCAGTTCCTCTTCCTTGAAGATAAGGGTGTTGACTTCCCTTTAGTATAGAGTCTTTCACAGGGGAATTTCATCTTCTGCTTTTAAGAAATAGCAGGAAGATCAAAGTGATCTTTTTGCACCTGCCATTTTTCAAGTGTCTTTAACTTACATAGTCAATAGGACAGAATAGCATATTTTAACTCCTTCACTTCTTACTAACTTAGGCCTTGTACTAGGCTTAATTAGCATGGCCTTCCCTACAAGGAAGCACACTGAGAAATTAACCCACAAATCAAAAAATCATAAGGGTAGAAATGACTTTAAGAGGATTTTCCTTGGCTGGCCGATTAGCTCAGTTGGTTAGAACGTGGTGCTGACAGCAAGGTCCAGGGTTTGATCACTGAACCCCCTAGCTACCCCCCCCCCCCAAAAAAAAAGACATTTCTTCCTGTTTGTTTTTCAAAAGCTGCCTTAAATAATTCTTGGCAAAATAGAATCTCTTTTCTTTGTGAAATGATACAAGTGGAATCCTTGATCTTTTCTTTTAGGTTTCATTTTCTAAGTGATTATTCATCTTTGGAACTCTCAGAAACTTGTTTCTCATTTCCTTTTCTCTTTCTTTTAAGTGGTAAGAGAGATCTAGATCCATGTTAGTAAAGTTCTAGTTTCATCCCATTGTGGATTTCATACTCCCGAGGGACACAGGGCCCCTAAGAGTTGTGCATCACATTTTCAAGATGCTGTTTGTTCTAGCTGGTGCTGGTTTGGCTATCATAAGTTTCTGAGATCTTTGTTCAGTGTCTCACTGACTTTTCCAGCTGTTCACTGCAAACAACTTAGATCACCCTCTCTTTGAATTGTCTCAGACCTCCCAATGCTACAACTTTGTATTTCCTTTGCATTTTAACGCCTCCTTTCTTTGGCTTTCTTGTTTTTTTAACCATTTGCTACAAATAACTGAATTTAAGGAACATTGAAATTTATTTATTTAATTTTTTAAAAAGATAATATATTTACATGGTTAAACATTCAAAAGTATTTGGAAAACGTTTCCATTTTACACCTGTCCCTCATCTGCCCACTTCCTATCTCCCTGCACAGGTAACCACTGATAGTAGTATAGTATCTTCCAGGTTTCTATATGTTTGTACAGCAAACACAAATATGTATTTTTTTTTTTTTTCCTTTTTGTCTTTTTTTGTGACCGGCAACGGATCGCAACCCTCAGTGTCGCGTCCGTACCGGACTGGGACCGGCAACGGGATCGCAACCCTCGGTGTTGCGCCCGCACCTCGCTCAGCCAGTGAGCGGCCGGTCTGTATGTGGGATCCAAACCCTCGGCGGGAGCACCGCCACGCTCCCAAGCAGCGCACTGTAGCAGTGCGCCACTGGGCCGGCCCCACAAATATGTATTTTAAGGAACTTGAATTCTTCTGAACATCTTTGTTCTTGGTTTTCATACTACTGTTTTCTTAAGCCTATTGATGTCTTAATTTTGTTATTTGTTTTCCCTTCTTTTATACTATGGGATCTTAAGTTTTATTAATGTCAATTCTCAATTCATTTCTCCATTTCCACCACTTTTTTTAGTGAATTAAGTCAAGGACTTTTTCTCTGTTTCTCAAAGTGTCTCTCTATCTTCACTACAAAATATGATGTCCATTGCTAAATAATAACTTGTTGAATTTTAAATGGCCATATATATTCCTAATAACTATCTTAAGTAGGCAGCAAGGAAGTCCATGGATTAAGTTGAAAGTCCTTCAGAGTTGACTACTACCCCTTTTCCCGTTTCTTAGAACTGATAATTGATGTATGTGTCCTTTTTGTTTAATGGGTATACACTGTTATAAGAAAGCCCTATAAACGAAAATCCAAATTATAGGATTCATTGATGTATCAAATAGGGCACATTCCTGTTGCATTAAAAATTATATATGGCTTCCCAAAGTTCAGTTTGCCTTCAACTTTTCATGTGTACCTTTTCCTGCAAAGAGGGATCCATTTAGAATCATAGAACATTACAATTTGGGAGCCTTAGACATCACATTATCTAGTAGTTTCCTCATTTTATAAATTTTATGAGGTGAAGTACTTTGTGAAAAGCGAACACCACTGTTGGTGGTAGAACCAGGACCAAAACTCAAGCTGCCTAACTCTCCATTCTTTACCACATATTTCTATTTCCCCACTTTTCTAATTTTTCATTAATTGACCCTTGGCTCAGTTTTTCTGAAGCTGGGCAGGCAAATGTAGAGAAAGAAAAATAAACTGCTTTTTAATTTACTCCCTATTAATCCCTGTGGTTTATTAACCCTTCTTAGGATGGAGTCTAAAAAGTGCAGTGCTAAGAGTAGTGCTTCTGGGGGGAAGGATGGTATTCGTGTTAGCCCCAGTATTCTATCTTCTCAAGTGGAGGAGCTCTGAGTTTTCCAGTAATCCTAGACAAGCTATTCCAGAGACTTGGGCTCATTTTCAGTACCACTACAATTGTTCAGGGGACATGTGATCTTGTGGCAATTTACTTAACCTCTCCACCTATTGTTACGTTTTAAAGGAAGATTCTCTCACTCACCACAGTCCACCCACCATAGTCTATCCCATCCTATACCAGACTGGTATAATGGAAAGAGCGCCTAACTGGGAATATAAAACCTTGGTTTTACTTCCGGCTTTGCCTCCTGTTTGCCCTTGGCCAAATCACTTAAATTCTCTGGGCTTCAATTTCCTTATCTACAGCATATACAAAGTAGAGTTGGACAAATATCTGTCTTTTATTTATTTATTTATTTATTTATTCGTGTCCGGCAACGGATCACAACCCTCAGTGTCGCGCCCGTACCGGACCGGGACCGGCAACGGGATCGCAACCCTCGGTGCTGCGCCCGTACCGGACCGGGA
>NW_007726335.1:512677-524713 GCF_000696425.1 Galeopterus variegatus | reverse complement strand
GGGCCAGACCGGGCCCGGGTCAGGCTTGGGATCGCCACCCTCGGTCGTGAAGCCGCCCCCCGCTCAGCCAGTGAGCGGGAACCGGTCTGTATGTGGGATCCGAACCCTCGGCGGGAGCGCTGCCACGCTCCCAAGCGGCGCACTGTAGCAGTGCGCCACCGGGCCAGCCCGGAATATCTGTCTTTTAAATTATATTTTATACCTTTACCTGTCACATACTGTATTTTAGCTGTGGCAAACTACTTTCTGTTTCCTTAGTGTCCCCACAACAACACACATGCCTTTCTGGTCTCTATCCCCTCCTCTTGGAATGTACTCTATTCTACCCATTTGTTCAGGCTCAGCCCAGAGGAGGCTTCTTCTTCACAGCCTAACTTAATTCTACTCCTTATGAATTTTTATAATATGTTAAGATTTTTAGCCCCACCTTGGATAGGAAGTTGGTTTCAGGTTTAATTCGGGTTAGGTGTATGAGGGCACCTCTGTTCCCAACAACATGTACAATTTTCTCCTTACCTCATGAACATTAGTGTCATCAGCTTCCTCAAATAGAGAACTCCCAAGTAACACACACACACACACACACACACACACACACACACACACACACACACACACACACAGTCCATGAGCTTCTGACAGAAAATCCTTGCCAAATCTATTTTAACACACTTTTAACAGGTGTGCAGAGCAGAGACAGGCTGTTAAAGGAGGATTTATGTTCATTCGGTGTGATTTGAGGTATTAGAATGAGTTGTTGCATTGCCTGCTTTTGCACAATAAGCCTAACTACTGCTTCTTGTTTTAAATAAAAAAATATGTTATTAAACTTTGGTTTATTTTGGTGTTAAAAAAATTTGTTTTCTGGGCTGACCAGTTAGCTCAGTGGGTTAGAGTGCAGTGTTCTTGTTTTAAATAAAAAAATATGTTATTAAACTTTGGTTTATTTTGGTGTTAAAAAAATTTTTTTTCTGGGCTGCCCAGTTAGCTCAGTGGGTTAGAGTGCAGTGTTGTTAACACCAAGGTCAAGGGTTTGGATCCCCATACCAGCCAGCCACCAAAAAAAAAAAATTCCAACAATATAAAAAACCAAAATGGTTTTCCAGTTATTTTATTCAACAAATCAAATTGAGGCAAGTGCTTGTGAGACATTGGGAGGTAGGCCATTCTCAGGATGATGGATTAATAACAGGCATGTGTGGAGTTCTTGACTACTGTCTAAATATGGTTACCTGGAGGGAAAGGAATTTAATTAAGCATTCCTAAATCAGATTCCTCTTTTATAGCCTTAGAAATAGACCAAGAGTTGGGAAATCTTTCTGGTCCCATCCCCATCTAATTCGAGGTGATCTTGAATTAACCATTCAGACTCTCAATTTCCCCAGTCTAGAAAATTAAGATTATGCTAATAGCTGCTATCTCACCAATTTTACAGGATTGTTGTAAAGATAATTTCTTGACTGCACTATATAAAACAAAACAACCTGTTGCCCATTTTTCTCTATAGCACTTAACAACATCTGGCGTATAATATATTTGTATGTTTATTGTTCATCTTTCTGTAGGCTTCTTGAAGGGTTTTGAATAGGAGTAAAGACATGTACCTGCCCTATAGTAAGTGTTCAACAAATATTTGTAGAATGAATGAGTGAATCTTATGAGATAATGCATATGAAAACTCCATGTACTTTTCCAAGTGATGTGGATGTGAAAGGTGACATTATGACTTTTTTTCTAATGAAAAATTTTCCTTTCTTCCAAAATGGACTAAACCCTAGGGGAAAAAGACTGATTACTAATATATTTCTTCCTTTTTCAAAGAATTGGTTGCATTTAAGAGCTGAGGAGGTGGATTGGGAAATAGATTTTCCTTATCTTTTAGAGATACATGGGTACTTCAAAAAGTTTGTGGACAACTAGAATTAAAAGATAATACTAATCTTTCCATGAACTTTTTGAAGTATCCTCTTATTTGCAGAGGGCTGGATAACTGTTGTTAAGTGCTACCAGTCTTATCACTCCTTTTATAGAACCTTAGAATTAGAAAGAACTTTATAAAAGGTCATTAGGTAACAGTTTCTACATAGTACATGAATCTCTTTTTGATTTATTGGTCACAAGTTTGTATTATACAAAGAATGTTTGTATTATACAGATTTCCTGAATATTCTAAGCCCTTCTGTTATGTTCACCTTTATTAAGTGTTTTCCTTTTTGCTTGGCCACGCGAGTAGTATTTCTTTTGCTGTATTAACCGTAAAGGAAATGAGAGAAATTGATGTGGAATATGTACCAGTTGGGCTGCCTCATAAAATGTGATTAATTCATTCAACAAATATTTCTTGAGTACTTCCTATATGTGAGGCATTTGGGTCTCTTGGGAGAAACAAAGATTAATAAAGTTTATTCTTTATCCCTAAGTAGCTTAAAACTTAGTAGTATGTAGTGTGATATGACTTTGGACAAGGGGACCCCAGGAAGATTTCATAGTAAGAATAGTATTTGAAGTAGGCCTTGGATTTTAGAAAAGAGGGATGGACTAAAACATTCGAGGTACGGAGTGCAGTATGAACAGAGAGGCTCAGAGACAAGGGTATAGGACATGTAGGAAAAAGCCAGGTTGTTTAATTTTATTGGAATGTGGGGAAATATCTGAGGAGCAGTGGGAGATGAGGCAGGGAAGAGAGAGCTGAAGCCAGATCATGGAGGGCTCAGACTGTTAGGCTGAGAAATTTGGTTTTTAAGCAATAGAGAACTAGTGAAGGGTTTTGAATGGGAGTAAGGATATGTGATTATAACTGTCCTTTAGGGAGGTGAATGTAGCATTGATATGTAGGATGGACCAGGGGGAAAAGAGAACTGGGACAGAGAGACCAGATGTGAAGTAATGAGGTCTGAGTTATAGTGGTGGAAGTGGAAATTAAGGGGAATGGATGAATTCAAGAGTTATTATAGAGATGCATTGATAGGATTTTGTGATTGATTGTGGAGGGTTAAGGAAGGAATTGAGCATTCAGTCATTCATTTGATAATTCGATAAATTGTTACTGAGTGTTTTCTATATGCCCAGGCTCTATTCCATACCCTTAGAACAAACCACATACACTCTTGGAACAAACCACATATACTCTTGGAACTTAGTTTTTGTTCAGGAGACAGATAATAAACACTTAAATAAAATCATTATGGATAATGATACATGCATTAATGAAGATAATATGTTCCAGGTACATTAGAAGTTTGTGGTGCTCTAACTTGGTACAGAGACTAAACTTGGAGAACCCAGAAAAATCAAAGGTTACATGTTCTCTCAATAATTCAGTGCCTTAAATAGGCTGTTAGCAAGTACTAAATTATCTTTAAAAGGATCCATAATACAGATATTCTGAGTTGTTTAAAAACCACTGTTGTCACACGTTGAGAGAATTTGCCAGTCTTGGATTTTACATAGGCAGGAGTCTAATACATTTTAGCATCAATGTGAGCAATAGGCATCCCTACAGATAAACCCAACATTTTCTTCAGAAAAGAGCCTTAGGTGTTCTTATGTCCTTATACAGGTACATACTAAGTTTGATTCCAAAGTTCTGAGCCACATAGTGCATAAGAAACAGCTTTTACTTGAATTCTAAGATGTGTTTAATAGCCTCAGCTATAAAATTTCACTTATTGGTAGTTTTAGAAACTAGTTTCTGTTGGTTTTTCCAGCGTATGAGTTACGAAATCTTATTGTAATAAAAATTGACCTGCTGAATGGGTTTGTATAATAATGATTATTTAAATGTCGGAAAGTGTCTCAAGATTACAATGATATTGATCATCTTCTGACAATAATTAAGCATATTTTAAGTTCTTATTCAAGAAGAGCAAGACTGTGTCATCATTATACAGAGGGATGCTTTTCTTGTTGTTTCCAAATTCACATGAGTTATAAGTGGTTCTTTATATGTAATCCCATTTGACACAATTTAAGGTTAGGATTACCCCATTATATAACAATTTGTGCCAACTCTGAATTCTAGCAGTGGATGTACTCCTATTCCAGATACTTTGTTGAGGCTGCAAAGTTTGGCCAGTGGAATCAAGTTTCAATAAAGATTCGTCCAATTTTAGAGGATGGGATGCCCCATCTACTGTTCAAGATCAATCCCTCTCCTGTGCCTTTGACCACGAAGGTATACCTGTTCCCCAATGTTCATCGCAGCACTCTTTACAATAGCGAAGAGTTGGAATCAGCCCAAATGTCCATCATCGGATGAGTGGATACGGAAATTGTGGTATATCTACACAATGGAATACTACTCAGCTATAAAAACGAATGAAATACTGCCATTTGCAACAACATGGATGGACCTTGAGAGAATAATATTGAGTGAAACGAGTCAGGATGAGAAAAAGAAGTACCACATGTTCTCACTTATTGGTGGGAGCTAAAAAAAAATAAACAAATTAATTTACCCACAAACACACACACACACACAAAAAAAAACCGGGGGGGAGGTGGGGAAGAAGATATAACTACTATACTTTTTTTCTGTTCTGTATTTTCAATCTTACCTTCTCATATTGGTTCCTTCCCCTCAGTCCATGCTTTTCTACCTCCTCTGGAACTTTACTCTCTTGATTATCCTCTCTGTTCTGTATTTTCAATCTTACCTTCTCATATTGGTTCCTTCCCCTCAGTACATGCTTTTCTACCTCCTCTGGAACTTTACTCTCTTGATTATCCTCTCTGTTCTGTATTTTCTTTATTTTTTTCTCATATTGGTTCCTTCCCCTCAGTCTATAAACATACTCAAAGCCTCTCCCATCCTAATGAATCTTCACTTGACCTCATATCCTCAGCTAGCCTCATCTCTTCTCATGCTATTGAAAATTGTAAAGAGGAGCCTTCGCTCACCACCTACACATCTCCCACCCACTTCTCCATTCTTGCAGCCTCACCTCTCATGACATTCTCAAGACAAGATCTCCCCAATAAGATCTCAAATAGCCTAGTCTAAGACATCTTTTGAGTTCTTATCTCACTAAAACTCTTTGCTGTATTTGACACTGTTGATTATTCTCTGGTTCTTGCGGCTTGTTACTTCCTTGGCCTAATTTTCCTTATATCTCATATTCTTCCTTCTCTTTCTCTTTCATTTCCTCCACCTCTCCTTTAAATATTGATATTTCCCCGGGTTCAGTACTTGGTCCATATTCTTCTCATTTGGCACACTCTTGCTGGGTGATCTCATCCAGTCTCTCAGTACCAGGACTCCTGGCTCTGGATCTCCAGCCTGGAATGCTCCTTAAATATTCAATACCTTGCCAGTCATCTCTGTCTGGATTTCACACAGTGTGTTCAAAGTTGAACTCATTTTCTCCCCTCAAATCTGCTTATCTTCTTTTATCTGCTATCCTACTTGATGACACCACTAAAATTCTAGATACTGTTTTGACTTCCCAATATTCTACAGTCCCCGAGAATTGCCAGTATTAGGGAGATCTCAGTATAATAACGCATGTTTTTACAAGTAGGAAAAAACTGTGGCTCAGAAACACTAACTTACTTGCTCAAATTTCCTCAAGTGTGAGGGAGAGCCAGGTTTCAGTTCCAGAGCTGTGTGAATTTAACATTCATGGTCTTTGTATCATGCCATCCTGTCTCTATATATTGTAGAATGATTTTTTGTTTGTTTGTTTTCTATCATTTTTGGAGAATTTTCTATCATTTTGCATTGCCTCAATATGAAGTTAGTATATATATTTTTAGTTCATTTTTTTCATACCATATCTTCAACATGGTATCCGAGGCATAGAAAAAGTGAGAAGACTTTTTAAACTAAAATTAATAAATTTTTGTGGGTGGATGAGCTAAGGGGTATAAAAGGTTTCAGTTGGGCACCTAGCAGAAAGTTGGATATAGTTATAGGTTACTTGATTTTAGCTGTATCATTTATTCATGTCTATTCATTCACACATTCAACAAACATGTGCCAAATAGAAGTCGTATAAGGTATTCTGCTTGCTAAGCTGAAAAAGTCACAATATATGGAAGATATACCCTTCCTTCACGGATCTCAGGGTCCAGTGAAAGATACTGATGTGTAAACAAAAATAACAATGTTCTGTGTTACCTGCTCTAATAGAAGTAAGTACAAGTGCTGAGGGGGCACATAGGAGGGAAGGATAATTCCGTTTGAGAGAGTTGAATGGGGTCATTTTCAGAGAGGAGGTGATATTACAGCTGGACCTTAAAGTATTAGAGTATGGTTAAAAAAAAATTCACTTGTCAGAGAAGAGGAGAAAGAGTAGTTCAGTTGTGAAGAACAGTGCATACAAAGGCTGAGAGTCATAATAATCATAATATGTATTGAGACATAATCACAACATGTATTGAGCACTTATTCTGTGCTAGCCACTATATTAAGGATTTTTTGTGACCTTTCATTTAATCCTCATAACAACCTGAGAAAGTAGGTACTATCAATCATTATCCCTGTTTTATCAAGAAGAAAACTAAACCTTAGCAACCTTAAGTAAGTTGCTTAAGATCATGATAGCTAATAAGCAACAGTGCTGGGTCTTGAATCCAGGTCTTTTTGACCTTGAAGCCTCTAAACCACTCTGCTCTGCTGCTTTCTAAGAAGAGAGAATAGGTTCTAGAATGTGAATTCAATAAATAGGGGGTTAATGTACTTTACACAATAAGCCTGCATTTTGCTTCAGTGCAGCTACAGTCTGTGCCCCCTAAGAGTGTAAAGGGGAAGGGGATCAAAGGCAAATACATGTTGAAGGACAGTGAGGAAGAATGGCCATGGAGGAGGTTCAGACTTGCCCTGCTGTGGGGAGCAGCATCATGCTGGCTCATTGACACCCCTGCTGTCCTGCCAGGGGTGGCTTCCTGTAACTAGGATGTGGGCAGGAAAGGTGTCAGCTAAATGTGGACTGGACCAGACTTGCCCTGCTGTGGGGAGCAGCATCATGCTGGCTCATTGACACCCCTGCTGTCCTGCTAGGGGTGGCTTCCTGTAACTAGGATGTGGGCAGGAAAGGTGTCAGCTAAATGTGGACTGGATGGCATGGGGTTACAAGGTCAAATCAAACAAGGAAGTGTAGGCGTAAGCACCTGGAAAACTAGAAAGCTGCAGACAGATGTGGTGCTAGCATTATCTTCATCAAGCTTAACTTGGGGGAAAGGCCATAAACAGCTGCTGTGATTTCAGAGGCACATGCAGGGGCTTTTCCTTTTTTGTGAGAGTTTTAGGGATTAAGTAGAAATCCCTTCATTGATCTGAGGGTTGGACCAGATGATGTAGTGTGGCAAAAAGCATTCGGGACTGGAGATCTGGACCCTGATAACTCTCCTGCTCCTCCTGCTCACGAGCTCTGTGACCTTGGCTTAGGCAGAGCACTCTGTGCTTGGCTTTTTTCTGTAAAATGGAGAGTTAGATTTGCTTATTAGTTTTGAAGCTTTTAAAAATTGCACTATGGCATGATAAATAAGAGTATAGGCTTTGGAGTTAGATGGCCTCGGCTCAATTCTGAGTGTTATCACTTCATAGCTGTGTCATCTTGCGAGTTACTTAACCACTCTGCCTCAATATTATCATCTGTAAAATAGTAGCTACTTCATAGAGTGGTTGCTGTGAGACAATTATTGTATAAAACATCTTAGTGGGGTGCCTGCCACATAGTAAATGCTTAATAAGTGTTGAATATTATTGTTTTTTCAAGTAGACTCATAGGTAAAATTATCAGTGACTAGAAGAATTTTTTTTAAAAAATATGGGTTTTAGAAGACTCGTTTGCTGAGTTCTCAGTATAGTAGAATAGAGACTTGGAAGATGAAACCTCTAAATATTCATACAATTCCAACAGAAGTACAAGCCTAGGGAAAAAAATTTGTGTCCTCATGTCCTGCTTTAATTCAGTATTTCTAAGGGCAGCTGGGTGGTACCAGGCCACAGGTACTCTGGTAATATGGTCCAGTTATGCCTTTGCTGGTGCCTGTCCTGGGACACATTGGGGCTATATACCCTATACTGTGATTTTTTTACTTGAGGCAGATTAGCATTAAGAAAGATATCAGGACTTCAACATGGTGTAATCATTTTGACATAATATGTCATATATTTCTAAACAGCTTCCTAGCCTGGGGTAGAATCTGTTTAGATTCTGCATTATATTTTCCTTTATTAAAACAGGGAAATTTTGAAAGGACATTTATTTGTTGACTGTCATATTGGCTGTATACATAGTTATTCTGAATTGAATGCCAAATTGCTATTGATTAGTGGACAATTGTCCAGTTGCCTAGTTCAGAAGAGGTGCATAGGTCTGAGAAGATAAGGTACTGTGTACATATTAGGTTCAGACAGGCAAGAATTTAAGGCCAGAGAAGTCAGCTAAAAATGAAAGGGTTGCGTAGTCCCAGAGATTGAAATAGTTGAGATCTGGGGTTCAGACTCTGGGAGACAATCATTAGTTAGTGCCACGAACGGTTGTAGCCAAATAGACTCATAGTATATTGGCTCCCAACTGCCCTCTTGTAGACTAACTTAATCTCTGAGCCCCTAGGTGTTCATTATAGCCGAAGGTCATCAGATGCCTGCAGGTTACCTTTGCTCTAATTGAGATGATGACATCTCAGGAGGAGAACTTGGTTGAGTGGAAAGCCACTCTCCTGGGTCATGTGTCCCACAGCAAGTCAGGGGCTGTGGATAATAAACATTTCTCTAAGAAGCTTTCTATTTTGTGATATTCTCCACCCCTGCATTGAGTACTCTTCTACATAATGTCTTTTCATATTTACGTACACTTTATTGTTTCAATTTATACTTTTTATACAGCTAAAAATTATTCCAATCTTGGGTTGGGGGTGGGGACTTGCTAGTAAATTGGCTGCACTGCAGTACTGTGATAATTGTGTATGTTTATTGTATTGCATTTACAGCGTGCTAGAATTTGTTTAGTATGTACTCATATATGAATGTGCTTGTACCTGGCCTTGCACAATGTCCCTTCCCCTAATTGTGGGCCCCAAAGAGGAGACATTTTACCCTGAGTTAGCCATGATGGTGCTCCTGCATCGTGTTCTCCCAGCCCCATGTTACTAATTAGAAATGAAAAGCCTGTGCTTTTCAGAAGGCTCATTTTATGCCAGCATGCCACATTTATTAATACTCTGTGCCATAACTCGTTATGAGCTGTTCCACCGCTCTTAATGGGCCTTGTGCTCAAACACATTTAGTGGCTGTTGTTATAAACTGATATTTCCCCTTGGGCAGTAAACCACAATCCAATTTCAGTTTCCCTTTTAGCTCATTTACTTCACAAAGATCTAATTTAAGACCGATTAGGTAAAATATTATTGGACTTCATGGGCACCAAGTGATTGTTGCTTAAGGAGTATTCTAATAAAAATTCAAAGCTTGCCGTCCTTACTCCATCTGGGCTTTGAAGGATCTGGTGTTGGAGCGGTGTTGAAGAAGGGACAAATTTCCTTTTCTGGATTTAACAATGATTATAGAGGTTTAATCAGCCATGCAAATAGCTTAAAATTTTATTTATGTATTTAAAAAAAAAGTCAACACATTACCAATCATCCCTATTCATTTTCTGTCCCATATTCACTGTTCTCCTGAGAACAAGGGATAAAAGTAGGCGAGAGTGCGGGGAGAAGCATTATATGATGCAGTTCTGCTATGGGACTGCTCCGTGCTGCCCCCTGCTGACAGAAGTATGGTTGTCAGAATAGTAGCAAGCACTGTTGACCCTGGACTGGACAGACTTTATTTATTTATTTATTTATTTTAAAGAAAATGAAATTTTATTAATGTTATTTTTTTACTTTCTAGTTGTGAGGAAGGGGGAGAGGGGAAAGGGGAAGGAAATGGGATGAAAGAAGGAGGAAGGGGAAGGGGTGGAATTGAGGCCTGTGGCACCCTGCTTATTCCCATAAGGGAGACTGGGGGGCTTCCAGCAGTGGCTCGGTCATTGCGGGGCTGGGTGCAGATGTCAGTGGGCTGTGGAAAAGCTCTTGCCCTGACACCATCCCAGCTCAAGAACCTGGGGCCCTTCTTGCTGCAGCATGGTGGTTGTCACTGGGCTGGTTGCTCATGTTGAGGGGAGTGGCCAAGGCCCAAAGCCCCCCACCGCCCTGGCTCGGGAGAGCCTGGGGCGCTTTCTGCAGTGGCTCGGTGGTCACCACTGGGCTGACTGAAGGCGTCGAGGCCTGAGGACCCCACTGCCCTGACTCGGGAGAGCCCGGGGCACTTCCTGTGCTGGCTGGAGGGGTGGGTCGCTGCTGGGCTTGCTGTGGGTGTGGGGGGGGCATGGCTGAGGCCTGAGTCCCTCCACCACCCTGACTCAGGAGAGCCCTGGGCTTTTCTTGCAGCAGCTTGGTGGTTGCTGCTAGGCTGGCTGCACGTGGACAGACTTTAACTTAAGGGAGCAAAACAACTAATTTGGGAGAGTTCTACCAAGATGTAATGTGAAAGAACAAATAATAATAAGCTTTTTCTCTATAAAAGTATTGTTTCCTGCTTTGTCGCACTTAATTTTGGATGCTCTGTGAATTTTCTGAATTGTAGAATCACAGATATCTGAGCTGAAGGATGTGGGCATGCCCATCAGGCAGCCCTCTCTCTTATTTTATAGATGAGAAAAGTGGGATACAGAGAGATGTGATGGCTCACCAAGGCCATATAGCTAGATAGAGGCAAATAAAGAAGGAGAACCTAAATGTTTTAGGACATGACCTGAAAGATGATCTGGTGGTGTTCTCCAAACCTGGTGAGCATTTTTTTAAGAAGCTGCCAGTCTGGTCTTAGGCCACTGGTATTTGTGTATCCCATGAGCCAGATCAACTCTGCCAATGATTTTTATATGGCCCACAGCTAAGAATGGTTTTCATTCTTAAATGGTTGGATATGTGAAAATTATATGAAATTTAAGTTTCTGTGTCCAATAAAGTTTTACTGGAACACAGCTATTCTTGTTTGTTTACACATCATCTATGGCTACTTTTGTACTAGTGGCAGAGTTGAATTGTTGCAACAGAGACTATATGGCCTACAAAGCCTACAACATTTGCTACCTGTGGCTTTACAGGAAAAGCTTGCTGATGCTGGGTATGTACTTTTTTTTTATCTCTCATTCAAGCACTGCAAGCAACAGTGTTAAAAGGAAGATTCCTAAGTTTTGAGTGCTTGTATTTGTCCAAACGCCATCTTGCTTTGTGCAAAAGATGCATTTATAAAAAAACTGCATATAAATTATCTGTAAATCTAATTATTTTAATGATAAAGTTTGTTTTATTGTGGGCCGAGCCCGTGGCGCACTCGGGAGAGTGCGGCGCTCCCGCCGCGGGTTCGGATCCTATATAGGGATGACCGGTTCTCTCACAGCGCTCACTGGCTGAGTGCGGTGCAGCCAGTTTCAAAAAGGACAAAAAAAAAAATGTTTGTTTTATTGTAGGGCAACTTGCTCCCTTTTTTTTTTTTTTTTTTTCTTTTTTGGCCGCCAGCCAGTACAGGCATTGAACCCTGGATCTTGGTGTTATTAGCACCACACTCTAACCAGCTGAGCTAACCAGCCAGCCTGCAACTTGCTACTTCAAGTATGGAAGGTTCACCTTTATTTCAGGAGGTTTAGTGTGGACTAGATGTTTATTTCTCTTTGAATAGAACAAAAATCAGTTTTTATGCTTGATGAAGATACAGGATGTAAATATTTAGAAAGAGGTGATGATGAATGACTTTTATTGTATGTACAGCATTCAGTACCTAACTTAATTATGAAATTTCTACTTCACACATAAAATGTCCTTAATAAAGCCTTTCTTCTTATAACACCATAGTTTTTTAATGCACTACAGATACCTAGTTTCCCTCAGGATCATTGGTTTCCCACTTGCCAACTCATCACAATTTCTAGTTCAGAATCTTAGCTATCTCCCAGTTTTTCTTCAACCAAAGTGTAACAATTTCAATTTCCTAATGTTTTCCTTTTCTTTTTCCTCTT
Source organism: Galeopterus variegatus (assembly GCF_000696425.1). Lineage (NCBI taxonomy): Eukaryota > Metazoa > Chordata > Mammalia > Dermoptera > Cynocephalidae > Galeopterus > Galeopterus variegatus. Next base: position 512,705 of record NW_007726335.1, on the reverse strand, counting down.
CTCCTTTTCCTTCACCTCAGACAACACA